>NC_135808.1:108737413-109039451 GCF_964213995.1 Mustelus asterias
GGACAAAGAGCTATTCACTGAAGGAAGGGAAATTTATATTTAAAATGAAACACCTAAAAGTATGCACAAAATATCAACTTGATTTTATAAAATACATCATCACTAGATGCCAAAATGATCAAAGTATAAATGCATTGTGTGGTGCCTTCCCCAAGCCTCTGTGCAAATTCCATAAGCAAGCATGAGTCACAATTTGGGCAAGGATTATGAAATTAGGAAGTTGTATGTGAAAGAATTTATGAATCACTGCCCATCCCCATGACTTCAATGGAACTAAACTATGTATTTAGATTTCTACATACCCACTGCAACAGGCAACCTTTTGATCTTGTTAACCAAATATTATTTATCAGAAAGTCTTACCTTTTGAAGTTCATCCAGCCCATATTCCACTGCTGATGTAAGTACATCCAGAGCCTGAAGAAAAGGAAAAAAAGTTATCAGAAGGTTGAAGAAAACAAATTAACAAAGATCACCATGACCATGGATTCACGTTGACCTATTTACTTTAATGGATGCTTGAATCTTGAAGCAAGAAATGATGTGTACTTATGTCAGTGTTAATCATTTTCAGCAAGTTGCTGCCGGTCTCCATTTGTGCTCCACTGCGCATAATGAAGTAGCGAAACAGATTCCCTAGGAGGATATTCACTCTACATTATTGGGAAGAATGGCATCAGCTGTGTGGTTACAGACCAGTCATGGTCTCTTTGTGTTTTTTTCAGTTCTGCTGCTAAAGGGTAGAAAATACTCCATTGGGACTGAAAGTAATTCCTTCTGAAAATATATATTGATAACGCCTTTGCTCCCCTTGGCTATAATGTTTTTGCAATGGCCTCTATTCAATTGCTATTTTAATATATATTATCACAAAGACAAAAGGGAAAAAAATGTGAAAATGAAAGAAATATCAAAAGGCAAGCCACTACACTAGAATATCTCTCTTTGCAATTGCTTAAGAAAAAGCTTAAGAAAAGGTATAGGAGTGATTGACTTCCAAACCATTCAGCCAAGGACAGTATACGGTATGGGGGTGGAGAAGAGGAACATATTTAAAATATTATGGAAATAATTTTTTAACTGCTTTAGGACTTCTTAGAACAATGTAAAATGAGGACCCAGTGTAACTTTGAATGCATTGGTCTAATGTGGCTTCCTGTCACTTCATTCATGATCACTCTAAAAGTTTAATATCGTTATATTTCCATGACCTCATGCAAATTTGATTGCTGATTTTGCATATGGCAGCAATCCAATGTTCATTTGTTGCTTTCATCTTCCATCGCTATGTTGACTTTTTATATCAAGGTTAGTGCCTTGATAACGTCAATCATGTTTTTACAGATCAGACTCACCAATGCTCTCTGTTTCTTGATATAATTACTTTTTGAAATCTTAGTGAGTATAAGAACATTTATTCCTTGCTCCCCAAGTAACTCAAGTCGGTAAAGTCAGCATGTAGTTCAACCACAGAAATCCAAGACCCCAAATTCAATTCCTGATCTGAGTAAGTTTAACCATTAGGAAAATTAGAGTAGCGAAGGCAATAAAATGCTACTCCTTAATCCACATGCCTCTCCCTGCTCTAAATTCCACTGGATCAGATATTGGTTGTGGATGGTTTGAAGCTTAATTGTGCTGCTCCTACAGTCAAACAGCCTCAATATTTAAACATATAAATGAAGAATGGCCACATAAGCAAGGTTTCAGGGGATTGCAGTGTTTACAAAATCATACCCCAACATGAATCCGCATCTTCAGAAGAGGGGAAAAATAAACAAAATACAGTTTAATCATGGATATAAATCACATCCAAAAACATCTGTATACTGATTTTCTTAACTCTGGGGCACCATCTGTTCAGCTTATAGCACATCAAGTCTCCCCTTTTCCACTGTAAATGCCTAAGGATTCCAGATTTCTCAGAATAGGTTCTGTTCAATGCTTTGTGTGAGAAGATATTTTGATCTCAAATTCAACTGGGAAATGTGTGCAAAAAATACTATGGCCAACAAAATGTTTCTTCATTGGAGCAAAACAACGAGTGCAATTTTACCCCCTTGCCGTGCCCGGCAAACAGCGTGGAGAACCAGGAAGCTAAAAATCCGATTGGCGCCCAGTACCAAACAGTTTGCCATGTGCCCAGCCATTCTCCAACTGCATGAATTGCTTCAGGCCCAGAAAGAGCACAAACAAATTAGCATATTTAAATATGCATAGCCCATTCAAAACCATGCACAAAATCCTCTGGCCTTTGGACATACTGCCATAACGGCCAGAATCAGTACAGGTCTCCACTAGCACAGACATGGTGCGATGGTCATATCAGAGGCCGTTGAAGCCCCCCCCAGGTGGTCAGGGCATGGCCAGGCAGTGGCCATCGGGCACCCCAGAGTTGTCAGTTGGGCACTGCCAGTATGACAGGAGCAGGGCCGGGGGGGGGGCGGCGGCGGCGGCCTGGGTGGGGGCATGATGGGGGAGGAAGGTTGTACAGGGGTGCGTTGTGGAGGGGGTCATGATGGGGGGCATATCAGGGGTCGTGATGAGGAGGCATATCGGGATCATTATCGGAAGCATGCGGGGGTCCGGCAGGGGCACCCAACGTAGGGCTCTGATGCTCCGATGTGGGTGACCTATGTCGGGGGGGAGGGGAGATGGGGGAAACATGTCGTCATTGAGAGGTGGGTCCCAATGTCTGTGGGGAAGGTGTGAGGGGGTCTCCCAGAGCACTGTGAATTCGGTGCACCCTTGCGATGTGGCACCCGAGCTCTCTGCAGCCGGATCATCAGCATGTTTAGGTCCTGCCCCTCAGTAGCAGCATACAACCCACTATTCTCCAAAAAAGTGGCTGTGTGGGGGACGATTGCGATCCAGAGCTGCCTGAGAGACTGATGCGGTCCACCCCATTTTTCTCATCGTCATGACACTTAGAAAGTTTTTGGGAAAATTATGCCCAATAAGTTTCTGACCTCGAATCTCTGGTTTGGAAGATGTTGCTCAATTTAGTGAAAACTAAGCTTCAGGCTGTCCTTCAGAACAGTTTTTGAATCCTACAGACACCCAGTGGCAGATGAGAGATGAATCAAGTTGTCTCACGTTGAGTATCACCCCTTCACTTATTCCAAAGAAGAAGAACATTATATTTTTCAATTGATGAATGGGGATTCAAATTCTACCTCAGTACAAGGACTACTGGATAAGCAGATCTGTAGATTTTGGGTAGTATGTGCCAAACCAAATGCCCTGAGTTAATGATTTTACTGTTATATGCAGCTTCCAGATTGACCTAAGCTAAAAATTCCAATGTCATATAAATTGAAGAAAGATATTGATTATATTGCAATAAGCTGTTCCGCGCAGGTTACAAAGGCTGAAAACGCAACTTCCCTTGGGCAGTCTGAAAGCAGTCCACTTCTTTCAGTCAATGCAGAAATTAGCCAAATGTTATCAATGAAATGTTTTTGCTACTGGTGATCCTTCTCTTCGTTACAAATATTTACTTTTCAGTCACGAACAAAACACTTGGAATGAAATTACAGCATTAAACAAAATCTGGAAAGTAGTCACTAGAATTATTTTGACCCAGAATCATAGAATCCCCACAGTGCAGAAGGAGGCCATTTGGCCTATCAAGTCTGCACCGACCATAACCCCACATATTTACCCTGCCACTAGGGTCAATTTAGCATGGCCAATCAACCTAACCCGCACATCTTTAGACTGTGAAAGGAAACTGGAGCACCCAGAGGAAACCCACATGGACACGGGGAGGATGTGTAAACTTCACACAGACATCAGACCCAAACATCATAACTTCCAAAAGGACAAAAGCTTTGCTCCATCTATCAACATCGTCTACAATGTTCCACACAAGCAAGTCTATAAAATACAAAGGAAATTTTAATCTGTCGGCATTTTCTTCCAACTTTTTTCATCATAAATTCTCATGGCCACATCTATAACGAACCTGTCTATGCAAACTGGTCACGCTGTGATTCAGCCCTCCCAGGAGTGCTGATGCTGTAGTGTCTTAGTTTTGTGCTTCTCAGCTCTTCAACGTTATTTTATTCTTCCACCAAGCTGAGACAAGCATTTGCTGCCCATCCTGAAATGACCTTGCGAAGGTGGTGGTGATCTACCTTCTCGAACCGCTAGTCTATGTGGTGTAGGGACAACCACTGTGCTGTTCGGAAGGGAGATACAGGAGTTTGACCGGTGAAAGTGAAGGAATAGCACCATTCAAGTCAGGATAGTGTGTGGTTTGGGAGGGGAACTTACAGGTGGTGGTGTTCCCATGCAACAGACTGCAGGGAAACCTCCTCAGTTCCAACCAATTCTACTTCAATGCTCCCCAAATGTAATAGGTTAACTATCCACTTAACAGATGTAAAAAATCTCACACCTGCATGTACCTCTTGTCAAGAGGAAGATGTACTTACAGTATAACAAGTTTATATCGCAAGATTTTGTCTGGAGTTTGCACATGCTCCCCGTGTCTGTGTGGGTTTCCTCCGGGTGTTCCAGTTTCCTCCCACACCCCAAAGCTGTGTAGGTGGACTCACCGTGCTAAACAGCCCCTTAGTGTCCCAAGAAATGTAGATTAGAGGGATTAGTGCAGTAAATGCAAGGCGTTACAGGATGGGGTGGGAAGGTGGGTTGGCCCTGGCTATGATGCTGTTGGGAAGTCGGTGCAGACTGGATGGGTCAAATGGCCTCCTTCTGCACTGTGGGGATTCTATGATTCTAATCATGAATACATTACAAAGGCCAAACTTCCATTGTTGCAAATAACTGCCAAAAACAAAACCATTCTCGGCAGCTGTTTTGGATTGTTCCACTGCACAAAACCAACCAGTGCAAATGATATTTAATGGGCTGACTTTAACCTGCCAAAGTCGGCAGTGAAAGGACAATAATGGCCTCACATTGGGGTCAATAGGCTTGCCATCCTGTTAACACCAACATCCCCATTGCCACCACAATAGGGGCCTACTGGTGTATTTTATAATTCATTCGTGGGACATGGGTGTTGCTGGCTGGCCAGCATTTAGCACCCATCCCTTGTGGCCCTTGAGTAGGTGGTGGTGAGCTGCCTTCTTGAACCGCTGCAGTCCATGTTCTGTGGGTTGATCTACAATGCCATTAGGGAGGGAATTCCAGGATTTTGACCCAGCGACTGCAAAGGAATGGCAATCTATTTCCAAGTCAGGACGGTGAGTGGTTTGGAGGGGAACTTGCAGGTGGTGGTGATCCCATGTATCTGCTGCCCTTATCCTTCTAGATGGAAGTGGTCGTGGGTTTGGAAGGTGCTGTCTAAGGATCTTTGGTGAATTGCTGCAGTGCATCTTGTAGATAGTACACACTCCTGCTACTGAGCGTTAGTATTGGAGGGATTGAATGTTTGTAGAATGCCAAGGTATTTGTTTGTTTGAGGCAATAAGCTCCTTTTCATATGAAAATTAGGATCCCACAAGCATAGGGTTTCAACTGCCATATAAAGACAGACCATTGCACACTCGATGCACACTCTGGCCTATTTTACTGGTGATACAGCAAGGATGTCCCAAAAGGGAAACTCCTAAATTATTTTCTTGGAGCCAGGAGTTAGGGCCCCATGAATATAATCTGGGCAGTTCCCATCCAAGCTCCCTTTGTTCTCCCTCAACTCCCCACTACAATCAAGACCACCTCTTGCTGCGCTCCCTCTAAAACTGTGATTGCGACTGTCTTTTGTGCCCTCTTTTCCTTTTTCAACTCCCCTGCCAAGATTTAGCTTGCTACATTTCCCAAAATTAATAAACTGCACTGGATGCCGCTTAGACATTCACAGCACATTGATTGTAACTTCACGAGGCCTGGGCCATGCTATGCAAGACACAAATGGCTGGTTCTCTCAGCCAGGCGACCACCCAAGTAAAAATCTATCCATCAGACCCAAGGAGTCATGTACTTACTATCTTGCTGCTCAGCATCACACAGTTTGTGTAGAGAAATTCAACCACAGCCAGAAAGACGTCTGGCTGCACATCCGAGAGATCAAATGGAATTTCAGCTTCTTTTGCATCACACGACAGATGTTGCTTGGCGAACATTGCACTGAATGCCTCGCAGCGATAAGCTAAGATGCACCGATGGGCAAACACCACTTTCTTTTCCTCTCCAACAATGAATTTCACATCACTAGTTAAAAAAAACACACACACACACACAATTAAAACAAACTATTCACAGCACACACGCAAAAATTAAACTTTTGAAATGCTTACCCTGCAGAACAAATAGAAAATCCATATAATTGGCATAATATGGTGTTCTCACGTGAGAACACCATCCACCAGGTACACGGTACATACTCTTGCAACTCGGCCAACGTTGTCTACCTGATACGCTGCAAGAAAGGATGTCCCGAGGCATGGTACACATGCGACAACGGATGAATGAACACCGCTCGACAATCACCAGGCAAGACTGTTCTCTTCCTGTTGGGGAGCACTTCAGCGGTCATGGGCATTCGGCCTCTGATATTCGGGTAAGCGTTCTCCAAGGCGGCCTTCGCGACACACGACGGCGCAGAGTCGCTGAGCAGAAACTGATAGCCAAGTTCCGCACACACGAGGACGGCCTCAACCGGGATATTGGGTTCATGGCACACTATTTGTAACCCCCACAGAGTTTCACTGGCTGTCTTGTCTGGAGACAATACACATCTTTTTAGCCTGTCTTGATGCTCTCTCCACTCATGTTGTTTTGTTTCTTAAAGACTTGATTAGTTGTAAGTATTCGCATTCCAACCATTATTCATGTAAATTGAGTCTGTGTCTTTATAAGCTCTGTTTGTGAACAGAATTCCCACTCACCTGAAGAAGGGGCTTGCAGCTCCGAAAGCTTGTGTGGCTTTTGCTACCAAATAAACCTGTTGGACTTTAACCTGGTGTTGTTAAACTTCTTATAATATAACTGCCCCTTTAAAACGCTCAATTGCTACGTAGATAGAATGCTTCAAAAGACTGTAAGAAGTTTAACAACACCAGGTTAAAGTCCAACAGGTTTATTTGGTAGCAAAAGCCACACAAGCTTTCGGAGCTCTAAGCCCCTTCTTCAGGTGAGTGGAAATTCTGTTCACAAACAGAGCTTATAAAGACACAAACTCAATTTACATGAATAATGGTTGGAATGCGAATACTTACAACTAATCAAGTCTTTAAGAAACAAAACAATGAGTGGAGAGAGCATCAAGACAGGCTAAAAAGATGTGTATTGTCTCCAGACAAGACAGCCAGTGAAACTCTGCAGGTCTAGGCAACTGTGGGGGTTACAAATAGTGTGACATGAACCCACACGGTTGCAAATAGTGTGACATGATAACCCCCACAGTTGCCTAGACCTGCAGAGTTTCACTGGCTGTCTTGTCTGGAGACAATACACATCTTTTTTGTCTGTCTTGATGCTCTCTCCACTCACATTGTTTTGTTTCTTAAAGACTTGATTAGTTGTAAGTATTCGCATTCCAACCATTATTCATGTAAATTGAGTTTGTGTCTTTATATGCTCTGTTTGTGAACAGAATTCCCACTCACCTGAAGAAGGGGCTTAGAGCTCCGAAAGCTTGTGTGGCTTTTGCTACCAAATAAACCTGTTGGACTTTAACCTGGTGTTGTTAAACTTCTTACTGTGTTTACCCCAGTCCAACGCCGGCATCTCCACATCAAAAGACTGTGCCAGATCATGGTTACGATGATTTATATTGCAAAGTTTATGAAGTTCATAAAGGCAATTTAGCAAAAAATCAGAACCATACAAGAACTACGAATCTCAGCATGCAACAGAAAAAGTGCTCTCTTGATACAAATAACAATGATCTTTTCCCTTCTCCTATTCTAGGTGTTGATTCCTTGTTGGGATTTAGTTCCACAGTCACCAGTTAATATAAGATGCTGAAGTACTCATTCCTCCCACAAACTATTCAACTTCCAAAATCAAGTGTATGTGCAAGTACTATCATCAGCAGTTGGCAAACAGGACTAGGTTTTCATGGAGTTGGGGAGACTCCGTGGACGGGTGGAAAAGGTGACCAGGACCCAATTCTGGGATTCCTGACCCCATTCCCCAGATTTCTGATTTCTAACATTGATGTCTAAGATTGCATAACGAGGTTTGGCTGAGAACCCAGGCATCCATTATACTGTCAAATCGGCTTAGTCCCAGGGAAAGCATTGCTTGATTCACAGCTCTGGCTCTCTGATCTTTTCTGTCAATTGCACACTGTTTCTTTACACAAAATAAAGAGGTTTCAAGCGCTTACAATTTCAGCTGGTGACACTCCTGAGGAGACTGTCATAACGGTAATGTCACTGGACTAATGCTTTTGGAAATGGCTTCAAATCCTACCACGGTAGCTGGTGGAATTTCAATTCAATTGATAAATATGAAACTGAAAGCTAGTCTTAGTACTGATGGCCACAACACTACTGATAGATGGGTAAAAATCCATCCGGTTCACTAATATCCTCACCTGAGTTCTTTTTTAAGAAGGTGGAAAATTATGACTGAATGACTGTTTATTTTTAAAAACATGTCCTCTTGTCACTATAGGGTTAATTGGTTCCATACAGTGGTGAATGAGCACGCAAGTGCCATAGGGGTGGCATGGGAGGTATGAGGGGCCATTGGGGGTGGGTTGAGGGCCGTGGCTTGGAATGGCAGATATGAGGGGCAGTAGGAGTGGGTGGAGATGCAAGGCTTGCAATGTGTGTAATAGGGACCATGGGGGAGTTGGGTGGGGGGGCATGAGGTGGCATGGATGGGACATGGGGAGTGCGTGGTGAGCACTTTAGAGCCTTACTGCTTTTTACTGTCACTGGGACAAAGTCCAACAGCACCAAGGCAGCCTTTTAAACATCCCACTGCCACACCCGACAGACCCAGTGGCTGTGGCTGCCTCCAAACTCTTTCTGCGATCTTCCGGTTCGAATGCAGCTCTCACAGTTGCTCCCTTGCAATGAAAATCCCATCTTTTCAGCCACTTCCTCCCAAAGTGAGTGTACTGAGCTGGGAAATTTCCAAGTTCCTGCTAGCCGCCTCAGAGATGAAAATCCAGTCCATAGACTTCAGGAGGGATTTTTTTCCCCCTCCCTAAACTTAGCATAGAGCTAAATACTGAAGCATATAGTCACTCTGGCTGAGAATTAACCAAAACTTATTTTAAACAACAAAAATCTTACAATGTACCAGCTGCCCTACCATGCTGGCCAGCTGTTGCCCCACCTCTCTGACCAGTTATTGCTGTGTGTCCCTTGACTCTGTTGAACTATGACATTCCAACCTGCATTTCAGTTTCGAACAAGTGTTCTACTCACCTACTCATCCTCCAGCTCTGCAGATGGGCAGTGATTTTAGTGGTGAAGACTGAAATGGAACAATAAAGATTGCCCTTTGTCACAAGGTGGCACAGTGGTCAGCACTGCTGCCTCATAGCACCAGAGACCCTGGTTTGATTCCTGACTTGAGTCACTGTCTGTGTGGAGTCTGCACGTTCTCATAAGAACATAAGAAATAGGAGCAGGAGTAGGCCATCTAGCCCCTCGAGCCTGCCCCGCCATTCAATAAGATCATGGCTGATCTGAAGTGGATCAGTTCCACTTACCCGCCTGATCCCGATAACCCCTAATTCCCTTACCGATCAGGAATCCATCTATCCGTGATTTAAACATATTCAACGAGGTAGCCTCCACCACTTCAGTGGGCAGAGAATTCCACAGATTCACCACCCTCTGAGAGAAGAAGTTCCTCAACTCTGTCCTAAATTGACCCCCCTTTATTTTGAGGCTGTGCCCTCTAGTTCTAGTTTCCTTTCTAAGTGGAAAGAATCTCTCCACCTCTACCCTATCCAGCCCCTTCATTATCTTATAGGTCTCTATAAGATCCCCCCTCAATCTTCTAAATTCCAACGAGTACAAACCCAATCTGCTCAGTCTCTCCTCATAATCAACACCCCTGAGTGTCTATTTGGGTTTCCTCCGGGTGCTCCCACAGTCTGAAAGACGTGCTGGTTAGGTACATTAGTCATGCTAAACTCTCCCTCAGTGTATCCGAACAGGCACCGGAGTGTGGCAACTAGGGAATTTTCACAGTTACGTCATTGTTACAATGAAGTTACTGTGAAAATGTTAATGTAAGCCTACTTGTGACACTAATAAATAAACTTTAAAACTTTAAAAGGACGCAAATGACAACCTAGGCAGCCTAAAATTTATTTAAACAAACTTGTGGTCACCACTCCTAACGTCTCCTTTGGCTTAATGTTAATTTTTGTCTGATTATGGCAAGTTGAGAAATGCTTTGATACATTTTACTACGTTAAGGGTGCTATATAAATACAAGTTGTTGTGGTCAAACTCCAAAAGCTCATTTGATGCATCTTATTAGATGTGGTATTACATCATGGGCAGATTTGGGAAAGATTTGAAGACGTAAATGATGCGGAATTAAGTCTAGTTAATGCACGCAGACTGCACATAACTTTCCACTGTGATTCTAGTTAACGTTGGTTCCAATATTCTTTTGGCTACCGATAATCTGAAGTTGAACCAAATAAAACAGATCACTGAAAAGTAGGGCAGACTCCTTGCAGAATGTAGCTGCAGGCATGCCAAATGTGGTGCAGCACATCAGCTATCAGGAAGAGAAACTAGAAATGTTGCAAGAATACTTTGCTTATGACACTGAAGAACTCAGCTGACATGGTTATTGCACATTGCAGCCTTGTGGACATAACACTGAGTTCAATAACTTCAGACCATGAAATCTCATCTTAATATCCTACACCTCCATCCCCTCCCCTTCGAAGCCATTCATAGAGTGATGATCCTTCTGCTCTTAACACATTTTGCTATCTTACCTTGAAGCCATTATTGGCACTTTCTATAATTTTTTTAACGTGACCATTATCTCTCCCTTTGCTTGTCTGTCCATGACATTTTTGGCAATCATCCCTGACCTGCCATTCTGCACCACAATCGCCACTCCCCTCCCTCAACCACGTAATCCACCACACTTCTACCCTGTCCAGCTCTACAAACCCCAAACATTAACACTGGGGGCAATCTTAGCAGAATTTGGCAAAGTGTCAGTTCTGGTGAGAAAACTGGTGTGAAACTCTTCAGCTTCACTGGTCTGTTTTCTCGCCAGATCTTGGCACTTTAACATTTAAAACAAAAATGGGCGTGATTTGCACCGTCACTCTGGTGGGGCAGGGACTCTTAGAGCCAGGAACCTGCTCCACGGAAATCAGGGCACCATTTTCAAATGGTGTTCTAATCACAAATAAGAATATATTTCCCCCCCACCTCCCCCCCACCCCCATGGAGGTATCTGGAGCCTGTCCCTCACACTACATTGGTATCTAGGTCCAACCCCACTCTGATCATCCCCAGCATCCTCACCCCGCCTTCTAGACACTTCCGATCATCTCTGGTATCCACATTGCCCTCAGTGTCCACTCCACTCTCTGTCCCCTCCCTCACCACAAACAGATGAGTTCCTGTACATGAGGCTCCCCCTAGGGCCCGTCCCTGGCACTGCCCTCCAGCACAGGTTGGCACTGCCAGGTCAGCACTGTGCCTGGGGCAAGGTCAGGAGGCATTTCCAGGGAACTGACTTGCCATGTCTCTCTCGCCCGGGGACTATACTAACCTTTGCACTCCCAGAAGGATCCCCTCAACATGTATACATGTACATAAACCTGGCAAGAACCTCGTTGGCGAGTTATGAAACTTTGGCAAGGGGGCTGTATAATTATTTTTGAATTCACTGAAATATATTAAAATTGAGTTCATTATGAGCATGAACCTGATTATGTCACTGGCGAGGTGCAGTAAAAATTTGAGGTTGTGGGATCACCAGCGAAATTTGTGATTTCCAATTTTCATTGATTTTGAGCCGCCTGAGGTAGTCTCGGGCACGGAGAGTGCGGGCTCAAGATCCCGGCCACTGCTTCTCCCTCCACAGATGCTGCTGGAATTGTTGAACCTTTTCAGCATTTTCTGTTCTTATTTCCAGCATTTTGCTTTTAATATCATTGTTGCAGACTCAGCTATGAAGCAAATAGAATTATTAATCAATTTTGGATGACGTGGCCATTATAAATGTCCACTCACACGGTTGCTGCAGTGCTGTTTCTTGAATTATCTTCCCAGTTCTCACCACCTTGCCTCTCGTCCAACTTTCCAGAAATCCTCTTCAATCGGTCTCCATTCCCCTCACCTTTCCCTGTCCATCAAATCGCTTTCCTCCTGACTATAAAATACGTCCAAATATCTTGCAGCAAGGAAGGAATTTTACATAAAAGCCAAGTTGTTCTGGATGATGATGACAGCATCACACTAAAATGATTAGCAGCGTCACTAGAAATGTATTGAGAAACAATTTGCAGTTGACTACCAGGAAAGACTAGTCAGAAAATAACTGCCAAATGAGTAAAGATGATTCAGTCATCAAGGCTTTTTCTTCTAGAAGAAGGATGCAATCTCTACTGTGCAGAACGTTCAATAATTTATTTAATTTCATGTTGGCAGCTAATTAATCGCAGCTTATCAAAATAAAATCATTCCCCCCACCCCTTCCCCACTGCCCACTCCCCAACCCACACCACTCCCTCCACTTATCCGTCACTGCAGGGAATCAACTTAAACTATAGGCCAGTGTTTCCCTGAACCTTTCTGGCCCTTTAACCTCCCAAAAGCATTGATGGAACCCTTAAGAAACATTCTTATTATGTTGTTGAGATAAACCACAAAAAAAATTGTTTTTATGCAATGGGTACAAACATAATAAAACAAATTTACATAAGTCATTTCTATTTCTGATAATGTGTATGCATTGTTAGGAACTGCAAATAGTTTTAAGTAAATTGGATTTGTGGATGTTAAAAATCAATAACTTTAAGTTTTAATTTAATTTATGCAGTGTTTGTGTTCAGAAAGGGGGAATCTGAGCTATACTTTCATTCTAAAGAGTTGTCTGTAAGTCGGGGGGTTGTTTGTAAATCTGCAGTTCATGAGGTTTTATGACCCTTAAAGTGAGGAGCTGCGTTATCAAGGGGTGAGTAGTTTAGGGAAGTTAAAACAAAGTACCAAAACTGTGTTGTTGCCTCACACAGACAAGGAGAAACAGAACAGCAGTTTTAGTTCAGTTGGAAACTGGTGCCAGGAGAAGCTGGACAGAAGAGAGAACTGCAGGAAGTATGTTCCAAAGAATGAAAAAGAAAAGTCCAAAAAAAACAGGGAGCAGAACAGGAGGAAGGTCCATGAAGATCTTTCAATCAAAGGAAAGAACAGGAATCTTGAAAAGATCCTGTTAAGTGAAGTAAAAAGTGAGGGGCAGAGGAAAAGGCTCCAAGTTAAAAGACAAGTGCAAAGTGGGCAAGAAGAGCTGAAGAGACAGCCAAAGGTTGGCGAATTACTACTAGAGATCTTTGCAGCAGTGGTGTTCTGCTTGGCACAGCCAAATACCTGACAGAGTGGATGAAAAGTGAAGCTTGAATGCATGTGGAGATCCAGGGGGAACATTAGAAGGAGAGATTGAAACCTTGGAGGTGGATACTTGTTGGAAGACGTCCAAGTGAAAGTATCACTTGGTGAAAGATTCCAAAGTGAGCTCTTGGCGAGTAGAGATTGGAAACACTCATGTGAAAGACGGAGTTAAGGGATACCGGTTGGCTCACAATGTGACAAGCGTTTGGGGGTAGTTGATGAAAGTTACATAGTATCTGCTTGGGGTGGCACCTGTCACTTGGTTATCAAAATGTGTCTGACCACAGGTCACCTAATGGTTCACGTGGGCTGTGTACCTATGGTAAACAGCAGAATATAAGATGGCTTTATAAATTTTGTTATTCTTAGAACTCTGTATATATCTGTAAAGGTATAGTTGAGGGTGAAGGAGATTTTCCAGTTTAAATGTTTTATTCTTTTGTTAAAGTTCATCAGCTGACCCCTGTGATTCTGTTCAGTAGCTGCCATCCACATTTCTAAACAAAAAATAGAAGTTAGGATCTATCCAGCTGGGTTCCACCTTGAGATGTAACTTATCCAGTAACATCGGCTGGGATCCTAACAATTTATCATAATCATAAAGTTCTCTTATTCAACAAAGTATTTAAGGCTTCCTCTTTCTGGTCATTTTTAATGATGCTGCTTCTTTTGCTCACAAATTCGTTTAATATTAGGAGTGATGCTGGAGAGTTGAATTCTCATATTAGACATGCGCAGTCATCCCTCTCACACACACCCCTCTCTCTCACACAGTCACACTCCCATCTCAGACAAACTCGCCGTGCATGCACACACACTTCCCCTCTTTCTCTCACACACAGACATACACAAACTCACCCCCTCTCTCTCTCACACACACACCCACTCCTCTCTCATACATATACACCATCCACACACACACAGACCTCCTCCCTCTCACCTACTGATGAACACTGTTCTCCTACCAAACCCTGCTCTCCACTTACTCCATGGCCTACTCTCATCCCTGCTCCAGTGACCATTCCTGCTTCGTAGTCCACCCTCCCTATCGCTCCATGGCCCAGCTCAGTTGATTGAGTTGAATGCCACACATTAGACCAGCTATATATATGGAACCCCAAGAAACCCTGTTCTCGGCTATCATTATAATCTGCACCATTCAATTCCTAGTCGGTGATTTTTCCATGCTTCTCAGATTGAAACCAGCATATTTGTAAAGTATCTGCTCATCAATATTTATACCTAATACTTCTGCCCTGTCTTAGCCAGAAGCTACTCCAGCTACTTTTTTTTAAAAAGATAGTTAATTAACATAAAACTGTCTTTGATCGGAAATGATTTCCGAAATGGGCCCATGGAAATTTTAATTCCCAAGTCTCACATGATGCTAGCCAAATGTTTTTCTTCTGTCATTTAGTTTTGGGCTATTATTAGATTGCAATATATTTTAAGAGCACCAGGAGCCAGGAAAATACTGTATATCATCTTCCAGTAAGAACTCCCCAACTGCCAGATGATTCTATTACTATCTTTAAACTGGAAAGCTTAGCGGTAAAAATGTGAAACTTACAGGACTGCATCACAGTTCACACTTTGCAACATCAGTGCGTTACACCATCAAATTAGCATCCATACAGTGAGTTGTCAATCTCTGTCATGCCACTTACTGAAATTGTCATTATAAAATCCATTTGTCGGACTTACGAAGAACATATTTTTAAAAATTTGTTCATGGGTTGTATGCATCACTGGCTAGCCCAGCATCCATTTGCTCATCCCCAACTGCCCTTCAGAATCATAGAATCCCGACAGTGCAGAAGGAGGCCATTCGGCCCATTGAGTCTGCACCGACCACAATCCCACCCAGGCCCTATTTCTGTAACCCCCTCATCATTTACCCTGCTAATCCCCCTGACACTAGGGTTCATTTAGCATGGCCAATCAACCTAACCCACACATCTTTGGATTGTGGGAGGAAACTGGAGCACCCAGGAGGAAACCCATGGAGACACGGGGAGAACGTGCAAACTCCACACAGACAATGACCCGAGGTCGGAATTGAACCCGGGTCCCTGGTGCTGTGAGGCAGCAGTGCTAACCAGTGGTGGTGAGCTGCCTACTTGAACCATTGCAGTCCATTGTCTTCTTTTGTATGGTTGGATAGCAACATACATCAAGGTGGTCAAGCCAAGACATTATGTCAGGCGTGGTGGTGTGTATCACTCTAATACCTCCTTCATATTTATGAGTTGGGCATTGAGTTGTTGTGTGGTCCATGTTCTGTTCTGGGTGGACTATAGTCGCAAACTGTTTTCAGGGGGAAAACTCTCTGCTGATTGGACTAAAACCATGAACAAGGGAAGATGGCCGTAGTTGCTGGAGGTCAGTCATCTCCATTCCAGGACATAACTGCAGGAGTGTCCGAGGCCCAACTATCTTCAGCTGCTAAATCAATGATCTTTCTTATAGTATCAGAAGTGGGGATGTTTGCTGATGACTGCACAACGTTCAGCGCCATTTGTGACTCCTCAGATATTGAAGCAGTCCATGTTCAAATGCAACAAGGCCTGGACAATATCCAGGCTTGGAATGGCAAGTGGCAAGTAGCATTCATGCCACACAGGTGCCAGGCAATGACCATCTCAACAAGAGGGAATCTAACCATTGCCACTTGACATTCAATGGCATTACTATCACTGAATTCCCAATTATGAACATCTTGAGGGTTACCATTGATCAGAACCTGAATTGGACTAGCCACTTAAATACTGTGGCTACAAGAGCAGGTCAGGGGCTAGGAATCTTGCAGCAAGTAATTCACCTCCTGACTCCCCAAAGCCTGTCCACCATCTACAAGGCACAAGTCAGGAGTGTGATGGAATACTCTCCCCTTATCTACAAGATTATGAGAGGCATGGACAGAGTGGATAGTCAGAAGCTTTTTCCCAGGGTGGAAGAGTCAATTACTGGAGGGCACAGGTTTAAGGGGCGAGGGGCAAGGTTTAAAGGAGATATACAAGGCAGATTTTTTACACAGAGAGTAGTGGGTGCCTCGAACTTGTTGCCGGGGGAGGTAGTGGAAGCAGATACAGTAGCGACTTTTAAGGGGCGCCTTGGCAAATACATGAATAGGATGGGAATAGTGGGATATGGTCCCCAGAAGGGTAGGGGGTTTTACTTAAGTCGGGCAGCATGGTTGGTGCAGGCTTGGAGGGCCAAAAGGCCTGTTCCTGTGCTGTAATTTTCTTTGTTCTTCTTTGTTCTTGTCTGGATGAGTGCAACACTCAAGAAACTTGACACCATCCAAGACAAGGCTTGATTGGTACCCCATCCACAAACATTGACTCCCTCCACCACTGATGCACAGTAACAGCAGTCTATACCATCTCCAAGATGCACTGCAGGAATTCACCAAGCTCTTGAGACTGCATCTTCCAAACCCACAATCACTGCCACAAAGTAGGACAAGAGTAGCAGACACAGAGAACACCATCACCTGGAGGATCCCCTCCAAGACACACACCACCCTGACTTGGAAATATATCGCCATTTCTTCATTGTTGCCGGGTCAATATCCTGGAACTCCCTCCCTAACAGAACTGTGGGCACCTACACCAGAGGGAATATGTGCCAGCAAGGGTAGCCAGGGTGTTAGGATTTATTTGGGGTTCCAATTATGCATCTCATTGGTGTTCAGTTGAATATCAACCAATGTTGATTACTTCTCGTCTACACTAGTGCATAGTACTCAGCAATAGAGTACACAAGGCGTCATATGTAACAAGGTTGTTACAGAAGGTCATTTTGAGGTGCGTTTATCATTCTGTTATCAAGGGCATCACGGTTGCACAGTGGTTAGCACTGTTGCCTCACAGCGCCAGGGACCCAGATTCGATTCCTGGCTTGGGTCACTGTCTGTGTGGAGTTGCACGTTCTCTTCATCTCTGCGTGGGTTTCCTCCCGGTGCTCTGGTTTCCTCCCACACACCAAAGATGTGCAGGTTAGGTTGATTGGCCATGGTAAATTGGCCCTTAGTGTCAGGGGGACTAGCAGGGTAAATACGTGAGGCTATGGGGATAGGGGCTGTGTGGGATTGTGGTCGGTGCAGACTCGTTGGGCCGAATAGCTCCTTCTGCTATTTCTATTATAAGATGAAATGCAGAGATTGTTGTTTTATGGGCGTTAAGTGACTCAATGTCATTGAAAGTGGCTGCTTGTATTGCAAGGACAAGATCACCTGCATATGCAAGTTTGCATGACTTTGTTAGTGGAATTTCACTCATGTAGACATTGAAAGAGATCAATGCCAGCATTATAATCTGGTAGGTGGTCAGTGCCGTGCAAACCAAATCCCAAAGGGAAACTTGACAAGCTATCACAGCTCATTTATTTTTTATTTAAAATCTTTAAAACAAAAGCGTGCTTCTAGAAACCATGCACTTTTCTGGGCTGGCTGAAAAGCTGCTTCATTTTGCTTCTTTTCTCAGCTCTCTCTCCCAGCACAGAGCATACTCTCAGAGGTCTCACATGGTCGCTCTCAAACACAGCTCCCTAACCTCTCTTTAAATATATTTCCCCTCTTTTATCTTTTCTCATTGCCCTTACCCTTCTTTGAAACTTACCTCTCTTTGCATATAAAAGTAATTTATATTTTCCCTACTGCCACTATATTTGGGTAAAATAAAATGTAATAACTACACCTTATTTATTCATGACCTTTTCCAAGTTGTAAACCCTTTTTTACTTTCTTTTGAAATTTAACAACTGAACACAACAAACTTTCTTTATCTCCTAATGTACATTTCTACTCACGTCTTATTGGTAAGAGTGCATTGTCCAGTCCATTGGCTTATAGATGATTCAACTTGCCCATATTCACTTCAACTGCCTGCCTTTCACACCTAGACCCTTTGATGTCCTCAACTCTGCAGACACCCAGTCCCCAGCTTAATTAAATTATGTTCATACACAGACACAAGTCTGCTTCACAGCATAACACAATAAACCCCGAAGTTATTAAAAATAATACTATTTTCTTCATAGCCAGTACTGATCCTTGTGGCAGTTTGCTGTTGAGCAGTAGAGGTGCGCTGAGCTGCCTCGACGGACACATAGCCGTCTATTACTCAGCATCACCAAAAGCAGGCATTGTGTTTTGGGACAGGAGTTTCAGCATCAGGCCTTTAATCCAGACCGTATCATAGGCTGATGACAGGACTACAAGGGCTGCATCGGTCTTGAGTTCATATGGTGTTGGTACGCCCATTCAGAAGAATGTTTCAGGATTTTGACCCAGTGAAGCAAAGGTGATATAATTCCAAATTAGGATGGTGTGTGACTCGGAGGGGAAATTTCAGGTAGTGGTGTTCCCCTGCATCTGCTGCCCTTGTCCTTACAGATATTAGAAGTCACTTGTTTGGGAGGTGCTGTCGAAGGAGCCTTGGTGAGTCATTGCAGTGCATCTTGTCGATGATACACACTGCTGCCATTGTGCTTCAGTGGTGGAGGGAGTGGACGTTGAAGGTGGTGGTTGGAGTGCCATTCAAGTGGGCTGCTTTGTCTTGGGTGGTGTCAAGTTTCTTGAGTTTTGCTGGAGCTGCACTCATCCAGACAAGTGGTCATCACATTTCTGAATTTTACCTTGTAGAGGACAAGCTTTGGGCAGTTAGGAAGTGAGTTACTCTGTGCAGAAATCCTAGCCTCAGACCTGCTCTTGGAGCCACAGTATTTATATGACTGGTCCAGTTCAGGTTCTAATCAATGGAAACCCCCAAGATGATAGATAGCACTCAATTACAAGACAGCATTTCCCTCCATTATAAAATGACAACATGTCAAAAGTACTTCACTGGCAAGAAAACATTTTGGATCACCCTGTGATCACAAACGTTGGTTTATAAATATACACAATTGGAAGAGTCCTGGCACAATAGCCTTCGCCAATTCGGTATTCAGGGAGATATCAGGAAGATAAATGTCATTCTTTAAATGTTGCAAGTATACCTGGCTGCAACTTTATTAAGAGTCACATGGCATTCATATTTTGCTCTTGTAACCTACGTTTTTGGATAACCTTAAAATTTTATAATCTGTAATTTTTTTTATAACCTTAAAATTTTATAATCTGTAATATACTGCATGTATTGTAGTGTGCACTATGCTTTATTTTACATTAATCAACTATTGTTACCTTAAGTATTACAGTGATTGCATCAGAGTTCTTAATCAATGTAGCTTCATCATTCATCAGCAATTTGGATATGAGAGCTATGATCTTATTTATAAAATAAGTTAGGGCATATGATTTGTTGAGATAGTCATTTGTTATTTCTCCAATCTGCTCAGGGAACTTCCTCTGGGATTTTAAAATTCAAAACTGCAATACTCAAGCAACAAATCACACTACAAACAGCAGGATATGAAAACACATCCCCAATTGTTATATACTGGCTGCAGCTCAGAGTGTACTAGATGTAACATTTAGAGACTGCTGAAGTTTGGGTCTTCTGGTTTTATTGCGCATCTGAACCCCCTTTAGTTTTCATTTTGGAAATTTCAAAAACCATATAGTGGCAACCTCCAGTGGTGTGTGACTGCAAAAAAATGAAATTAAATGGAAAGTAGTTTGTTGCAAGAATAAACTCCAGTGCAGGAATATAATCTGAATATCAAGGCAGCACGGTGGCACTGCTGCCTCACAGTGCCAGGGACCCGGGTTTGATTCTCGGCTTGGGTCGCTGTCTGTGCAGAGTCTGTACGTCCTCCCCGTGTCTGCGTGGGTTTCCTATGGGTGCTGCTGTTTCATCCCACAGTCCGAAAGACATGCTGGTTTGCTGCATTGGCCGTGCTAAATTCTCCCCCAGTGTACCCGAACAGGCGTCGGAGTGTGGCGACTAGGGGATTTTCATGGTAACTTCATTGCAGTGTTAATGTAAGGCTACTTGTGACACTAATAAATAAACTTAAACTTAAGCAATTGCTTATTCAAAAGGTGCAGTCAATGTTACAAACTTTGAACAAGAATCTGCATTTATATAGCATTGTTCACAATCCCCAGGATGTTCCAACACACTTCACGCCCAATGAAATACTTTTGAAGTGTGGTCATTTTGTGATGTAGGAAAATAGGCTTTTATTTTAATATTATTCTGTATTGAGGACAGTTTATGCACCTGAAGTTGTATTAATGAAGCTTTTTAGATAATTTGATAAACTTTTTCCCCCGACTGATTCTTACTGAGGTGCAGCTTTTCATGTTTTAAAAAAATAATTCCCCCAAGGTTATCCATAAACTGTCATTGACAGGTGTGGGCAGTCAACGTGAGGCCTAGCACTCTCTTCCAATCCCCGAGCTTTCCTGCTCACTCTCCGCCGGCCGCTCTCACCTCAACTCCGGCGCGTTGATCATCCTCCTCATGTCGGCGGCGAAGGAGCCGAGGTTTCCCCGCAGATAGGCGGCGTGGGGCGGGTCGGACATGTCTCGGAGCCGGGGTGAGGAAGGGAGGAGGCTGGAGGTCTGGGGTGAGAGCCCTGCACCCTGGCAGAGAATGAGAGGGAGGGAGAGAGAAGGAGGGGTAGAACACCAAGAGAAGGAAATCTAACACATCATATAAAATGCCAGGCGGGGAAGAAAAGAGGAAGATGTGCATTCACTTGAGGAAAGCCAAATTTAAACGTTGCTGGAAACTAGGATCAAACTCTCTTTTTTGGTCAAGAATGCACATTGCATCTCTTTTTTTTTCATTTGCCGTGATTGATGAGGAGCCAGCCCATGGTCAGGAAGGTGATTTTTCCCAGGAGGACACAAAGGGATGCTGAAGCTTCCAAAAGTGCCCAGCTGCGGGATACTTGCATAACATGTGTTTGTGCTAATCCTGCTCCTTTGCCAGGCGAAACCGCCTCAGTTGGAGAATGTAGTAACTCGACGTGGCAAACAACTAACCGAAGGATTTGTTGATAAGAAGAACTATATACAACTAAGGGTTTAACAGCACTACTAATACAGCACAACTTATTGGGTGGCACGGTGGCTCAATGGTTAACACTGCTGCCTCACAGCGCCAGGCACCCGGGTTCCATCCGGCCTTGGGTGACTGGCTATGTGGAGTTTGCACGTCCTCCTCATGTGTGCTTGGGTTTCCTCCAGGTGCCCCAGTTTCCTCCCACAGTCCAAAGATGTGCAGGTTAGGTGGATTGGCCATACTCAATTGTCCCTTAGTGTCCCAAGATGTGTAGGTTAGGGGGATTAGTGGCATAAATACATGGAGTTACAGGGATAGGGCAGGAGTGGGCCTGAGAAAGATGCTCTGTCTTTGAGTCAGTGCAGACTCAATGGGCTGAATGACCTCTTCTGCACTGTAGGGAATCTATGAATACAAGTCTACTCCTAACAACGCCCTGACTCCTACTGAAGCCCTCCAGACCCGGAATGCTCACCCACGGCCCAGGTTCATGCATCATTGGCTCCGGCCCGGTCATAAAGCCCGTGAAGGATCACCCCTTAAAGGGGCCATGCTACCACAGGGGACAGTGATCACTGTTTAAATTAGCTATAGTAAAAAAGGCAAGAAGCAATCCCGAGTATAAAAAATAATCAAATAAAGAAGGGCCCATTTCATGGTGCGGGGCCAGATCTGATCCAGGTAAATGGGAGTCTGATATTATCAGGCGAAACTGTAACTGAACAATAGATTGCCTTAAAAAGATGATTCAGATGTAGTGAAGGTGCATTCCCACATGGAGGATGGTAGGAAAAAAACCCAAGAGTTTCCAGTGTGACAACAGAGAGAGAAAGTAAGATGAAACAGAAAACTAGTGTGTTTGACAGTTGTCAGGTTGATAATAAAAGTGAGAACCAAGTTGAATAACTATCTTTTCGCACTTTGTCTGTTTTCAGGATGGCAGCCGAAGACTACAACTCCCAACATCCTGGAGTTTCAGGACAGCGCAGAGCAGGAGAACTGGCGTGAAAACCTGACCACCGGACCTAGAGAAATGCTCATTTGACCTAGTATGCTGTTCAAGGAGAGAGGCCATGTGGTTAGTCCAAATTAGAGAAGCTGAAGGTTAGCAACTCAAGTTTCAGAGCAGCCACAGGAACAACAAGAGCTTAGGGCTGAAGAATAGGCAATGGCTCAGCACAGCTGGGAGTTTGCCTCACAGAGGCCCGGGGGCAGTAGTAGCTTAATGCAGCTGAGATGAGAGTTGAGAGCAGTGGAGCTGGGGATCTGGGACTATGTGTAGATCTGTAGTGCAACCTAGCAAATAATGTGGGACGCAGTCTCAGACACAATGATTGAGTGGTTGGGAATTGAGCACCCATTGGGGAAGTTTGAGCTGAAGTCCAGTTGTTTGACAATTCATTGTGGGCAGAAGAAACATGGGCTTCCAGGCTGAGTTGGTGCTGCTATTGAGAGAAATCAGAGGCTATATTCTTGAAGAAGATGATTTAAAATTGTGAGGAAGAGTCAAAAGGATTTTTGTGACTCACTTTGATCACTGATGTCTAGGTGGGTTACTGAGAAAAATTGTGGGATCTGTCTTGGTTATGTCTGTCATTTGTATGTAGTTTGTGGTTTGTATTCAACCACAATTTGCCTGTTAATTCATGCTCATCTCATGTTAATTCTGGATGTTAGAGTACAAGACAGTATTTACTGTTTGCTTTGTTGACTCTTGTATAATAAAATATTTTCTGTTTGTTTAAAACAATGGAATTCTATGGCTTTACTCTCTTAGTAAATACCTAGGATTTCAAACTTTTTCTACCTTAAACAAAAGTTACTGGTCCCTGAATGATCGTAACAATATATAAAATGGTGAAGTTAAAACAAAATTAATACAAGAAGCAAAGAGAGGGGCTGAGAAGAGACTAGTAGTGAATATTTTAAAAAACAGCTTCTACAATTATATAAATAGTAAAAGAGGAGTGGGCTCGATCAATAACTAACAAGGGGATTTATGAAAGGAGACAGAGGGCATGACTGAGATACTAAATGAGTACTTTGCACCTTTACCAAGCAGGGTGATACTGCCCAATCACAGTGAAATAGGAAGCAATTGAAGCACTGGGTAGGCTAAAAATTGATACAGATGGGTGTATTAGAACTGTTGGCTCAACCTAAAGTTGATATATCACAAAGACTGAATCAGATGCATCTGAGGGTACTGGGAAAATAGGATGGAAATTGCAGAAGCACTGGCAATAATTTTCTAAAATCCTAAGTTAGGTGGTGCCAGAGAATTGCAAACATTGTATCATTGTTCAAAAAAGGGTGCAATGATAAGCCAACTACTTGTCACGATTCCAATAGAGAAAAATATATTCAAATTTCTAATTACAGTCTGAAGGAATGCACGACAAGATTTTACATTTTAAGACTTTTATTGGAACAAAACAAATCAGAAGCAACATTGACTATTCACTACTTAAAGTTAATTTATTAGTCACAAGTAGGCTTACATTAACATTGCAATGAAGTTACTGTGAAAATCCCCTAGTCGCCACATTCCAGGACCTGTTCGGGTACACTGAGGGAGAATTTAGCTTGGCCAATGCACCTAACCAGCACGTCTTTCAGACTGTGGGAGGAAACCGGAGCATCCGGAGGAAACCCACGCAGACATGGAGAGAACATGCAGACTCTGCACTGACAGTGACCCAAGACAGGAATCGAACCTGAGTCGCTGGTGCTGTGAGGCTGCAGTGCTAACCACTGTGCCACCCTAAGCAACTTATATTTTTAACAAAATAAATGATTCCCCATGTGACTTTTAACATGATCCACAAACCCATACCCCTGTTATTTTTAACCCTGTCCCTTAAGTGGACACTTTATTCTCCAGAACCAGTCCATAGCTCTTCTCCAATCCCAAACACTCCCTTTTTCCTTTCCCAATTTGGTAATTTATAATCCCAGAATTGATTTTCACTCCGAGGTTCACATTAGAGATTCCTTCTCTCTAGCCCAAGCAAGGTGGATCTTGCAGCCACCTTTAAATCCTCACAAACTCAGCCTTTTCAATCTGCAAGTGAGTTCCCATCTACATTCTGCATGGTGAATGATATGGTCTGTATTTTCTCTGCTTCAGCTGCAGGATAGCTGCCTCTATTTTTCAACTCTATCAGATACTTGCAGATTGACTTGTGTCTGTGAGTTTTAGAGATATCTTATAAAAACTTGTAACCAAAGATCACAATATCTTTCTATCTACTTTTGCTCCCTAAAGACCATTCCCATGGCAACATGAATCACATGAGTTTTGTATCCAGATAGAAATACTCATTAGTGTCCTCTAGACCTTCAACTCCATCTTGGAATTAAATACACAGTTTAAAGTAGAACCATTTACAAAACCTGACATTCCTAACACCTTGAAGACTCACAGTCTGCCCACAATCAGCAAAGTTGCTCCTGTGAATACAGGTGTGAACATCTTGCACCTTTTCAATAAGTCGCTTGACTTGGCCCCCTCTTGTCCCCATAGCAACCAAGCCAATCCGGTTTGTTGTCAGACAGAATTCCAAGTTAGTCATGTGGCCCCTGCCCCTCATTCCTCCATTTTATCTTAAATGAATGAGACAGTTGCAAAACATAACAATCTTACAGTTTTTGTATTTGCAACACAGGCCAGTCAGTTTGACCTCAGTTGGTGGGAGAGCTTTTAGATACAATAATTCAGAAAAAATCAACAGTCACTTGGACAAATAGGTGTCCATTAAGGAAAGCCAGCAATGATGAGTCAAAGGAAAATTGTGCTTAACTAACTTGATTGAATTTTTTGATGAGTAATAGAGAGAGTTGATTCGATGAGGGTAATGTGGTTGATGTAACATGTAACAACTTCCGAGAGACATGTAATAAAGGGCCACATTACAAGCTTACCAGCAAAATCAAAGTCCTTGGAATAAAAAGGACAATGACAGCATGAATAAAAGCTTTGACAAAGGGTCATCTGGACTCGAAACATCAACTCTTTGCTCTCCTTACAGATGCTGTCAGACCTGCTGAGATTTACCAGCATTTTCTCTTTTGGTTTCAGATTCCAGCATCCACAGTAATTTGCTTTTATTTATGAGTACAAGGTTGGTTGAGTGAAAGAAAACAGAAAATAATGGTGAATGGTTGTTTTTCAGACTGGAGGAAGTTATATAATGGTGTTCCCCTGTGGTTGTTCTTTTTACGTTTGTTTATTAGTGTCACAAGTAGGCTTAGATTAACACTGCAATGAAGTTACTGTGAAAATCCCCTAGTCGCCACACTCCGGCGCCTGTTTGGGTACACTGAGGGAGAATTTAGCATGGCTAATGCACCTAACCAGCACGTCTTTCGGACTGTGGGATAAAACCGGAGCACCTGGAGGAAACCCACGCAGACACGGGGAAAACGTGCAGACTCCAGAGACAGTGACCCAAATTGGGAATCGAACCCAGGTCCCTGGCGCTGTGAGGCAGCAATGCTAACTAGTGCGCCCTTACAGTTGGTGCTAGGACTGCTGGTTTACTTGGTTTATATTACTGACCTCAACTTGGGTATGCAAGGCACAATTTCAAAATTTGCAGATGACACCGAATTGGAAGTATTATGAATTGTGAGGCAGATAGTTACTTCGAGAGAACATAGACAGGGTTGACATGTGCAACTGAAATTTAATGCAAAGAAGTATGAAGTTTCTCATAGAATCATAGAATCCTACAGTCCAGAAGGAGGCCATTCGGCCCATCGAGACTGCACCGACCGCAATCCCATCCTGCTCTATCCCCATAACCCCATGCATTTACCCTAGCTAGTCCTCCTGATGCATAGAAAGAACATGGAGAGGAAATATGAAAATAAAGGATACAATTCTAGCAAAGTGACCTGTGGATGGAAATGCACAAATGATTCAGAATGGCAAGGCAGGTTGTGAAATTGGTTAATAAGGCAGAGAAAAACCTGGGCTGTATAATTGAATGCATGGAGTATGTCTTTCTGCCACTTTTATGTCCAGTACCTTCTCTTCTTCACATTCTGATATTTACAGCATGGGATGTCTCAACATGATATAAGGTTCCTAAATCTAGTTTTAACTTCCTAAAAGGAAGTTAAAACTAGAGGACACAGCCTCAAAATAAAGGGGGGTCGGTTTAAGACAGAGTTGAGGAGGAACTTCTTCTCCCAGAGGGTGGTGAATCTCTGGAATTCTCTGCCCACTGAGGTGGTGGAGGCTACCTCGCTGAATATGTTTAAAGCGCGGATGGATGGATTCCTGATCGGTAAGGGAATTAAGGGTTATGGGGATCAGGCGGGTAAGTGGTACTGATCCACGTCAGATCAGCCATGATCTTATTGAATGGCGGGGCAGGCTCGAGGGGCTAGATGGCCTACTCCTGCTCCTATTTCTTATGTTCTTATGTTCTTATGTAACACCAGTTGCTTGACTGCAGATAAATCTTTATTGACTTTAACTCACCCAATGTCTTAAACAGTAGTCAAACAATCACAACAACTTGTATTTATGTGCAGAGAGATAAATACATTGCTATTTTTTGCTCTGGGTAAAGATACAACCAACATCAATTTGTTTATTCTCTCTATGAATTGTAAAGGGAAGCTTAAGATCTTAATGGGCTTTAGTCACTCACATCCATCCCTTATAAGGTGCCTTCTTAGTTTTTCTAAACTGATCATTTGATCATTGTGTTGTTTGTTTGTGACTGTCAGCTGCACCTCTATCTGAGAGACTCTTCCTCATCAGGTACCGTACCCTAAGAGGGCAGTGCCAACAAGGACTTCCATGTGTTGGTCCATGGTTGTGCTTGGCAAGGTATTGCAGTTGTTTGATATTGCTTTCTGCAGGTTCTGACTGACCGGAAAACTGACCCACACTTACTACCTACCAAATGTTTATTGGAAGGACTTGCAGGTTGATAATCAACCTATTTGGCCACATTATCTATTTGAGAGATTATCGACCCCTTATTACACAATACTTGCAAGCAATGGACACCCTCTTGCCGACAATGTTTACCTTGCAAAATATCATCCCTACCCTGAACCATTCTGGGAAAGAGCATGTTGAAGCGTTTTATTTTTAGCTACTGTATAAGTCTACAAGCTATTTATCAAGGAACTGACAGGTTTCAGCTGAGGAATCAGCAGTGGTGTAACACTTGGCCTTAATATTACTGGGCATTGTTGTTTAATGACTCCTACTGGAATGTAAAACTGTGTGGAGACAGGTTGAAGATAGGATTGGACTTGACTGATATGGTGGAGAACCTGTCAAAACTCACTGATGGTCATTTAGATGAATGATGATACTCAGAGAAGTGAGTTCTTGACCTTTTGGAACATATGAGACAGAGGTCAGGTACCTCTGCATGGCAGAAAGCAAAATTAGAGGGTTAATTGCTCCGCATCACATTTGACTTGTCTAAATGCCGGTATTAATGCAGCATTAATGGAAAAGTTCTCCTGCCCAACCTGTTGGCGAGGGAAGGCACAATGAACACTTTAAGAAGAATGAGAAAAACTTCAATTACAGCTAAGAAATGTTACAATGTTTATTTTAAAGAAGTGACTACAAACGTAGTTATGAAGAAACAGAGCCAGCCTAGTAATGAGATGTTTTTGGAACTGCCTAAATATGCCAAGGACTAACAAATACTAATGACTTGCAAAACTATAAGGGGGCTGATGGCAAACATGTTAGACATTGAGATAAAACTTACACCTAATATGACTTGGACGCGAACAAAAGTTAATGTTGTTTGAGAAAATTGTCACAGGGCTGAAGTTGTCACCTTGGAGACGTATACGGGTGGCAAACTGCCCAGATCTGTGCTGCCTCAATAGTTGAGTCTGCTTTCCTTCATACAGTGCAGTCGTGCAATAAGCCTTTCAATCAATGGTCAATCTTTTATCAGGTGGGAAAGGCACTGGGAGAATGATTAAGCCTTTTTTTTCCTTTCTTGCATTCATTTTGGGAGGCTCAAGGAGAGCTGATAACATCCCCATGGAAGTGTAAAACATTAAACCAACGTTTTTATCAGGACAGCTTCTTGGTTGGTCACAGAAGCAAGTAAGGTTTTGGGAGAGTCTTAATGCTTTTTGACTTGGACTGCAGAAAATTAGCAGAAATTTGTTGCCTTCACTTTCTTTCTAGGGTAAGACAGTTTACCTCCCTTGCTGGTAAACATTTATTTCAAGTTACTAAAATGAGTTGGATATTGTATTGTATTTAATTCCTACCCAATTAGTACTATTTTTAAAGTAAAAATTTCACCTCAAGTGAGGAGTGGACCTCAGAAAAATTGTTGAAAGGTGTTATCGATAGGACGGAGTTCAAAAAAATAAATTGCTTTTGATGACTAATAGTATTTTTTTCATTTTACAATTTAGTTTTGTTGAAACACAGGTTGTTGTAGGAAGACAATGCAACATTCAAGCTTCATGCAGACATTCACATGAGTTGGCAATGAGCATGAATAATTTATGATTTTCGATGTGTAACTTTTAAGATAAAGTGGCGATGCAATGTCCTTTGTTACTCACCACAATTCAACCAGGTTCAAAACTTCACCTGTATTGTCAGGGCAATTGGCTGAATGCAGGTATACCTGCCACACAAAGGGTTGGGAAAAATTGGATGACATCGATCTTGGTGGTGGTTAATTATTGCACCATTTTAAAGTTAACGTTTTAGATCAAATGTAATCATTGTCAAAAGCCTGAAGAATAGATAAACTGGCTAGTACGGGGAATAGTAGATAAAATGGCATGATTAGTAGCCTTTGAGACTAGAGATTGGGGGTCAAATCCCTGTCCTGGATTTGAGTACAAAGTTTAGGTTGACATATTTGTACATTGATGCTAAGTCATTTCTTTTGGATGAGATATTTCTCCATTTGCCTGTTTCAAAAGTCACAAAAGATCCCATATCACTATTTAAATAAGGTCTCAGTGTCCTGGCCAATATTCCTACTTCAGGTAAACCATGAAAGCAGATTTGCTAATCATACATTTCATTTGCTTTGTATGCAAATTGACTGTCATATTTTCCTGAATAGGCAATGCATTTCTAAAATGCAGTGTTTGGTGAGACTGAGGTGGCTACCCTCTTGAGGTAATAACAATAGTTTGTATTTACATAACACCTTTATAGGAGAGTTAGAAAGCAAAGTTTGACACTGAGCCATATACGGAGATATTAAGGTGGATGGCCATAAGCTTGGTCAAAGAGGTAGGTTTTAAGGAGCATCTTAAAGGAGGAAAGAGCAATATCGAGGTGGAGAGGTTTTGGAAGGGAATTCCATAGTTTAAGGCATTGCAGCTGAAGGTATGTGGCCAATTATGGAATAATTAAAATCAGAATGGTCAAGAAGCCAGAATTAGATAAGTGCATTTTGGAGATGACTCTATAATAGGCTGAGCTGCTATTTCAACTGTCTGGGTAAACTTGGCTTGCCTCCTTCCAATTATATATTCTGATGGGAGTGGATGGTGTCAAACTCCACTGTGACCCATGACATCTGCCTTATATATTCTGAGGTTGACCTCAATATCTCTATAGGATTGTGAGATTTGTTCAACATCCTTCTACACAGAGCACAATCTCTGAGATTGGAATCAGAAGGCTCTACATTAGGGGCTGCCATCCCCCGAACCTTCTCTGAATTCAGAAGGTTTGTATTTTCACTCCACATTCCAGCTCCCTTATGCTTGGTGCTTCACCAAGTAACTGTATCTCATCAGGACTAACTGACATCATCTGAAAGGGGACGCGAGAGGAGAAAGACCTAGGGATGTATATATTCATATTCCCTACCTGCTACCCAGTACACAAATGCACTAATCTTGGGATTTATGTTAGGATCAGCATTAGGGTCTGTTGGCAGCCAGACATTCCGACACAGTTAGGTCCAGCAGGAATCGTTAAGCCAAGATGTTTTCTTCAGTGCAATTGTAATCAGTAAATTAAGGTTGCTGAACAAATAAACAAGTTGAAACATTACTTAGGCAGTTTCTTTACCTGTTGGAACATGTTAGTTTCCTTTGATATACACAAGATTGTGATATTCTTGGCAATGCTCATTATTTTAGCGAAATAAAGTAAGTGTACATGGATCTACCAATCTCGGGTTCAAGCCTTGGTCTGTACTGTGTTTAACCAAGGCAATAAGACAGCTGCACTTACCCTGTGGACATGGAAAAGAATATCGGCCAGGATTTTCAAATCCGATCATATTCAACAGGTTAGAAGTGTAAATGTGTGGGTGAGGACAAGTTGGACCACATCTGTCGTCTGAGGAAACCTATCCAATCTTAAAAGTGTAGGGGAATTTTCAGGAATTCTGACACGATGGAAGAAGAGAGATTTGTCATTGGTCAGCTTTCATTGGTTGGAAGCTCTATATCCCAGTGAAGATCTGCAGGCAGGGAAGACCATATACATGTTTCAAATGATTCAGCCATGGAGATCCCCATCTGCTTCGAGCTTCATCTCATCAGTTTTTACTTTGATCCAAACTTTAGGCATTTGTCCCCAGTGGATGAATATTTTTAAAGGTAGGCAGATTTTGCCCAATGTGTTGAGTGCAGATCAGTATCCCTTATTGTTAATTCTGGTGGATGAGTGCTTTTGAAAATTTAATATGGACCTGGATAGAGAAGATCTCTAACTAGCTATTCTTCAACTACTAATTTTTTAAAAATTCAAATGTAGAGCCAATTTTTTTGAAACTTTTATGGGATCATTTTGATTGAAATTGCTGTCCTCCCTATGGTGCTGTTCCTCATTGAAAAGTTTGCACTGCAGCATACAACAGAGGGGATTTCTTTTTTTACCACTAGTTTGGATATTTCTTAGCTTTAAATCAGTAAAGTAGCTGCTCACTAAAAGTGTAAAGAGTAAAGAGATTCACCAGGTTGTTGCCTGGGATGGAACATTTAAATTATAAAGAGAGGTTAGATAGACTTGAGTTGTTTTCTCTGGAGCAGAGAAGACTGAGGGAAGACCTGATTGAAGTTTAGGGGGTATTTGAGGAAAAGCCTTTTTACCCGGAGGGTGGTGACAGTCTGGAATGCACTGCCTGGGAGGGTGGTGGAGGCAGGATGCCTCACATCCCTTAAAAAGTACCTGGATGAGTACTTGGCAGGCTATAACATTCAAGGCTATGGGCCAAGTGCTGGCAAGTAGGATTAAGTGGGCAGGTCAGGGCCTTTCACACATCAGTACGGACTCGATGGGTCAAAGGGCCTCTTCTGCATCATAGTATTCTGTGATTCTGCGATTCAGTAACACTGGTGGTGCAGATCGGCTATAGAAACTACATGAAAATTGATTAGTTTCTACCATGGGATGGCTGATCCGCAATATTAGTTTTACATCTGGGTGACAGGTTGAAGGTGATCTCTCTGTACTCCCGCTGTAACATAAACTTATGCAGCTGGCATGTAAATGTATCAGAGTTTTCTGAGCAGTCCCTCCCTTACAGGATTGAAGGCTAACATAAAATTCCTTATCAAGGTGGTAATCATTTATTATAAGTGTTAGGCATGGCCCTCTCACCTCGGAATCAGAAGGTTGTGGGTTCAAGTTCCACTGCAGAGACTTGAGCACAAAAATCCTATCTGACACTCTGGTGCAGTACCGAGGGAGTGCTGCACTGTCTTTCAGATGAAACATTAAACCGAGGCCTTGTCTGCCCTCTCAGGTGAACGTAAAGATGCTTGGGCACTCTTATGAAGAAAACCCATCTGGTTCACTAATGTCCTTTAGGGAAGGAAATCTGCCGTCCTCATCTGGTCTGGCCTACATGTGACTCCAGAGCCACAGCAACGTAGTTGACTCTCAGAAATGGCCGAGCGAGCTACTCAGTTGCATTTCAAGGAGGCAGCTCACCACCACCTTCCCAAGGGCAACTAGTGAAAGGCAATTAAATGCTGGCCAGCCAGGACACTCTATGAACTTTAGAGTTTAAGTATGAGTAGGAATCTGAATGTGATGACAAGTGCAAATGTGCAGTAGCTTGGCCAGAGGAATAGGGCACCAGCTCACCGGAGGGAAGATTGCATAATAGTTCTGTTGCAGAGGACTCAAATGCTGACCTTCAGACCTCAGCTTACTGAAGGTTTCTGGACATATGCCAAATACTTGGTGCCAAAGAGTTTGTGAATAATGTCACAGAACATGGAGAAGTCCTATGGAAACCATCCTGACTAACAGTGGTCAGATCCATCAGCACCACAGTGGAACCCACCACGATAGCACATTTGGTGACAAATCTGACAGCTTCCATGATAGCTCGCCCTATTGGACTGCCAGCTTGCAGCAGCTCACATTGAGATGCTGCAGTCTACGGCTTGGTCATCCAGGCCCACAGCTGCTCAAAGACATCCTCCAAGCTCATCTGATGCGTTCTCAACGGAAGCTCAGCAGCGCTCAACTACTCAACCTTGTGGAAGCATCTCATAAAAACTCCAGTATATGGAAATGAGCACACAAGACAGGTGCTAAGTGCTTGCACAAGGAAGATCAGTCTTCTTGCGTGAATGCTGATGCAATTTGTTTGATAAATGTGGTATATGGCTCCTGCTCTGTCCAAGACTGTAAGAAACTACAAAGGGTTGTGAATCTAGCCCAGTCCATCACGCAAACCACCCTCCCAACCACTGACTCTGTCTATGCTTCCCACTGCTTCGGAAAAGTAGCCAGCATAATTAAGGACCCTACACACACTGGACATCCTCTCTTCCACCTTCTTCCATTGGGGAAAAGATACAAAAGTCTGAGGTCACATTCCAACTGACTCAAGAACAGCTTCTTCCCTGCTGCCATCAGACTTTTGAATGGACCTACCTTATATTAAGTTGATCTTTCTCTACACCCTAGCTATGACTGTAACACTATATTCTGCACCCTCTCCTTTCCTTCTCTATGGACAGTATGTTTTGTCTGTATAGCATGCAAGGAACTATACTTTTCACTGTATCTCAATAAATGTGACAATAATAAATCAAAATTTGTTTTTTGACCTGAATTTTGTCTTGGTGTTTTCACACTGAAATGAGGGTAAGATCCATAAGTTTGAAGAGAAGGAAGACAATTGGATGATGACTCTGAAAAGAGCGATAAGGATATGAAAGTGCGGTGAATGCTGGTTAAGCTGAAGTGTTTTTAAAAAATTTTTTTTATACTTTTCCAATTCAATCAAATCAAATCCAATTCAGAGTCTCAACAAGTTGAGACATTTCAGATCCAGGCTGACAAGACAGGGCGAGCGACCAAACCACCCTGTCCTGGGCCTGATCTACATGAGCCAAGCTGATTGGAGAAGGGGGGAGGTTCCTCCTCCAAGACTTGAGCTTATTTGCATCTTAGCCAAAAGGCCGAGATGCCGCTTTAAAAAATTGCTTCATATGAAACATATGAAGCTTCAGTGTAACCTAATGACCTCAACCAAGTGCGGCCGACCATGGGCTGCCGACCATACTACACTTGATCTTAGCCAAAAGGCGTAATGACCTCTGAAGTGTTAACCTCGATGAGCTTATCGCTTAGATCACAGGTAGATAGTGAATCTGGTGGTCACTACTCTGTTCTTCTCCCTCACACATCTTACTGCTCAGGTGGTTGTAAGAACTGATGCTGTATGGTGGAGAAGTTGTGTGGCATGCAGCAAACAACAAATCTACATCCATTCAGCACTGGACTGCAAACATCCTCTTGGATAGTCTAGCAGCAGCATTGTTTATGCATGCCAATTGTTTGTTCAAAATGTTCCTTTTGGCAATGCTTACAACAACTTAGTGCAATGAATGCAGGAACCTAATTTGAATACATTATACAGAGCTTATAGAAAGTTGCCAACATGCACTCTCACTACAATGTGACCTCTTCAATCAAGATGGGAGGCAGTGCAATTCCATGCATTAGTGTACATGTGATTCCTTCCCTCCACATTGGAAGATTAGGTAGATACTGCACAGCCCAGTTTCTAGGCCCATAATTCACTTGTTCCGTTACTTGGTTTGTACACATTCGAAGTGGCTTAATACATTTACTTTAATCATTACATATCAACATTTATTCTTCGAAGCTAAACTTCCTTGAGAATTTTAGGCAGATCAAAAGAGTGCTGCTTATATATATTTTGCTAACATTTCCTGGAAGCTGCCTGTGGAATTATCATCCTACCTTCTTCCAAGCACACACATTCTCCTAGTTTTGACAAAATACAATCTTATAGACTGGGTCTCTCCAAAGCATAGACCCACATGATTCAAGACAGCTGGGAGATGACTTTTGTGTGTGTGTCTGTGTGTAAATTAACTACCGAATAACAAATAAAAAGAAATATTGGGGCCGGGGGGAGACAAAATCTGAGAGATACCACTGATCCAGGTTGACCACGACACAACACAGAATAGTGAGAATGCTTCTCATGTTTCATCAGTATACCTCATTATCCACGTTGAAACAACTGACACAGTTTGCTCTCCACCAACACTATTCTGTGTTGTGTTGTGGTCAGCCTGGGTCAGTGGTATCTCTCAGATTTTGTCTCCCCTCCCCCCTCCACCCCAATATTTCTTTTTATTTGTTATTCGGTAGTTAATTTATTGTGCTGATTTCCAGGTACAGGGGGTAGGAATTTTGATACCTGATACTGTTTCTACCTCAACGACTTTAAAGCAGTACTTGCTTCGTTCCAACGGCTGACTGCTAGAAAGAAAAAAACTGTATTCATCTAAAACTGTTAACATCCTCGGAACATCCTAAAGTGTGTTACAGCCAATGAATTGTTTCTGATGTAGAGTCACTGTTGATTTGTAGGCAAGCACAGAAGTCGATTTGGCTGCAAAAAAATGCCCCACAAAATGAAAGGAAATAATGAGCAGTTAATCTCTCTCGGTTGCTGCCGATTGGGTGATAAATACTAACCTGGAAGGTTTCTCCTAAATGTCTTCAGATAATTTCATCGGGTGAAATTTTCTCATTATTCTCAGAGTGGCACAGCAGGTGGGAAAATCAGGATGGAAGGTGTTGACCACAAGGGCGGCTTACTTACATCGCATGCGACTATGCAAATTACAACTTAAATCTGTAAAACATTACATGTATTACTAACAAGCCATTTTTATGGCAGAGAAATAGCTGTTCTATGTATAAAGAGGCTGTGCGGATGAACCTATATGGAGAGTGTAGAAATGCATTCACTATTAGAAATCTGTTCATTTTGTCCATCTGGTTTGCTTTTCTCTCCTTTTCTGCTTGAGAGGATTGGTCCTCTTTTATGACCTCTACTCAAATGATTTAGTTACAAGTCAAAACCAATGTTTAAAGTCTAGAAGCCAATGAGAGAAAAGCAGAAATGCATAAGATGTCTAAAGTTAGACCTTGTGACACAAGGAAGTGCAAAATGAAGACTGAGAACAAAGAATGGAGTGATTCACACTGTGTCATCATTATATTAAAAAAACAGGCTGAAGAGATCTCGGAGCTCAATCCTTTCAGGCATAGAATAATAGAGGAGCTAAAAGTGCATTAAAAGTAAGGAGTAAAAGATGAGAGCTATTGATCTGTATGAAAGTTGATTTATCTTTTATCCTTTAAACAGATCGATATACAGTTTACCATGACTGCCAAGCAGATGCCTTTATCTCAAGAGGCTTTAGCTCAGTTCAATCAGGCTCTGTCTGGACACGTTTTGGGACTGCGTCCTCATGGAACCTCGATTTCTACTCACAGAGGTTCCCAATCCATAGATGTTCATGCCAGCAAACATCATCTGAATCTGAAGAACATGGATGGAAGGCCACATATCCCATCCAGAAGGAACTCTATTTTAAGTAATGTCAATGTGCCTTTTTCTCGCAAAAGCTCGGTGATGCAAGGCAAGAGGCATTCCATGAGCTGGATGACCTCTGGTCAAGTCAGTTTCTCTGGATTGCCTCTGTATCAACCTATCAGGGAAGTGAGGTGCGAAAATACTTACAAAGCCCAGCCAGACGAAGGCTGCAAATTTGATCCCTACAAGGTCCAGAAGATCTTGGAGGGAACTCTTTCAAGCTACCTAGCTGACAATAAATATAACCCTGTAACATGTGTACAACTAGTGCAGAGTTTGACAGACCATATCATGCTGAAAGTGAAAGATATCAGTGTCCCTAGATATAAGCTGGTCTGCAATGTGATGCTGGGTCAGATCAACGATCAGGGAATGCTAATCGTCAGCCGGTGTCTGTGGGATACAATGACCGACAATTTTGCAACAGCTACTTTCAAGAACTCTTCACTTTTTGCTGTTGCAACTGTGTATGGTCTGTATTTTGAGTGACTAACTTATCTAAACAGCCAACTTTATTAGACTATTTGATTAACGATCTATTGAGTTGTCTAAAGCCTAACCCTACATATGATGCTGATTAATGAAGCTATATTTAATTGTAAGATTATTATATTGCAATTATTACAATGCTCAAGTGACTCACAATTTTGCATTATGATTGTTGCTTTTTCTATGTGAACAGTTAAATGGCACAGTAAATTGCTGCCTGAGGTTGGTAGATTCCTTACAAAACTATCATTATATCTCAGTTATGGACATGCATATATCTTAGGGAAAAGAAAGTGGAAAAGTTGGACGAAAGGTTAATCTGGAGTATTTCAAGAGTGGCAAGGAGAAAGGACCAAAAGCAAATTGCTTTTTTGGATGGAGTAGTGATTACTCAATGCATAAGTATGTGTGCTTAATTGAAGGTAGCCATAAGGACCTAACAAATTCTGGATTTCTAGGAAGCTATACCTGTAGATTAGTTGAAATCATCATTATAAGCCCCTACCTCATACCATATTCAGACCAAGAAGATAAACATAAAAAATTGAGGAGACCATTCAGTTTTTCGAGCATTCTCTGTCATTCAATATGATCATGCCTGATTTTCTACCTCAACTCTACCTTCCCACTCATTCCCCATATCCTTTGACCCCTGAGACATCAAAAATCTATCAACTTAAGTTGTCAATGATGGAGTATTCACAATCCTCTGGAGTAGATGAGTCCAATAATTCACAGCCCTCTAAGCAAAGATATTTCTCTCATGACCTAGATTTCCCAACCAGGGCAAACAATCTCTCATTGTCTATTCTGTCAAGCTACTTCAGAATCTTATATACTTCAATGAGATCACATCGCATTCTTCTAAACCCTAGAGAGTATGGGTCCAATTTATTCAATCTCATAGAGTCATGGGGGGCATTCTCCAACCGTTCACACCCCGCCACTGCTGCCACAAGTGAGGACAGACAATTTGGCACTCAGCCAAATCTCTGTTCACTGCAGGGGGTAAACACAGTAAGAAGTCTAACAACACCAGGTTAAAGTCCAACAAGTTTATTTGGTAGCAAAAGCCACTAGCTTTCGGAACAGGCTGTCCCTTCGTCAGGTGGGTGGGAGTTCTGGGGGACCAGAGAATCCCGCTGGCATGAATGGCTGGAAAATTCCGGCCATGGAGTTTTCAACTCACAAAGAGGCCTTTCGGCTCATTGGCCCAATCTCTCATCAAGATCAACCCTCTCATCCAAGGAACCGATTGAGTCAGCCTTGGCTGTACTACTGCCAAGGCAAATATATCATCCCTTATAAGGATAAAACTGCACACAATTCTCTGGGCGAGGGCTTGTAAATTTCTGTCTATCCTTATTCATTTAACTGATTACAGTAAGAAGTCTCTCAACACCAGGTTAAAGTCCAACAGATTTATTTGGTAGCACAAGCTTTCGGGGTGCTTTAACTGATTAGTTAGTAATATCAAGTTACTGTCTCCCAGCTTGGAGCCAAAAGAACAGACACCAACCATGAGAGGCAAAAAGATGAAAAGCACACCTCCTCCCCCCAAATTAGCACTTGCACTAAATTCCTGACATTAGCATTCAGTAATGAAGCACTCTGTCCCTCAATCATTTTGTGCTTCAAATTCTATGCAGTAGCTAACACTCCCTACTTATAGAGAGAGCTAATGATTCACTTGCAAGTTACAACTCCTAAAGCAGATTCCTACTACAATAATTAACGCTGATTCAGATGACCACTTTCAACTGATTGACAGTTAACTGCCACCGTCCCTGACAGAATTTTTTTTAACTAAGTATCTCAACTAGCCTGTAGTTTATTTTGCAGTCTTAGTGTTTCAAGTCAAATTCTAAATGTTAACCTGAATTACACCTGGGAAATATGTTCCAGAGAGATCCCATTTGCACCAAATTCCTGGCAGTAGCTCTTTGTTCCCCGATCATGCTTTGCTTAACACTTTTCACAATAGTAAACAAGCAACCTACTTAGAGTTTTGCCACTGGCATGCTGTAATCAATCACTCGGAAGTAGAAACTGGCCTAAGGTAATCCAGTCTCCAATTTTCCATCAGACAAAAGCAAATTACTTTGGATGCTGGAATCTGAAACCAAAAGAGAAAATGCTGGAAAATCTCAGCCGGTCTGGCAGCATCTGTAAGGAGAGAAAGGAGCTGACGTTTCGTGTCCAGATGACCCTTTGTCAAAGCCTGACAAGGGGTCATCTGGACTGGAAACGTCAGCTCTTTTCTCTGCTTACATATGCTGCCAGACCTGGTGAGATTTTCCAGCATTTACTCTTTTGGTTTCCAATTTTCCATCCATTGGAATAGTTTGTCCTTCTCAAAATCTTCTTTTGAAAGAGCAATTACAATTGGAAATCATGAAAAGCACACAAATGCCCCTCAATTTTCCCAGGCTATCAGACAGCTGTCAGCAGTTTTTTATGTACAAAATATTCTCAGAACAACAGGGCGGCACGGTGGCTAGCACAGCTGCCTCACAGCACCAGGGACCCGGGTTCAATTCTGGCCTCGGATGACTGTCAGCGTGGAGTTTGCACGTTCTCCCTTTGTCTGCTTGTGTTTCCTCCAGGTGCTCCAGTTTCCTCCCACATTCCAAAGATGTGCAGGTTAGGTAGATTGGCCATGCTAAATTGTCCCTTAGTTTCCTAAAATGTGTAGATTAGATGGATTAGCCATGGTAAATGATAGGGTGGGGTGGTGGGACTGGGTAAGATCATCTGTCAGAGAGTCAGTGCAGACTCAATGGGCCAAATGGCCTCCTTCTGCAGGGATTCTATGATTTTATGAACAATGCTTTGCTTCAAACTGCTCAACAGCGTAGCTTTGCTGAAAGAGTTGCTATATGGGTGTCTTGTGTATCATGCGGATATATTCTAATGTTTTACATAGAACAGTACAGCACAGTACAGGCCCTTCGGCCCTCGATGTTGTGCCGAGCTTTGTCCAAAACCAAGATCAAGCTATCCCACTCCCTATCATTCTAGTGTGCTCCATGTGCCTATCCAATAACCGCTTGAAAGTTCCTAAAGTGTCCTCAAACAGGGCATACAGAGACACAAAATCAAGTTACAGAATACTGATGAGAATGCGAATCTCTACAGCCAACCAGGTCTTAAAGGACAATGTGAGTGGAGGGAGCATTAAGCACAGGTTAAAGAGATGTGTATTGTCTCCAGACAGGACAGCCAGTGAGATTCTGCAAGTCCAGGAGGAAAGCTGTGGGGGTTATTGATAGTGTGACATAAACCCAAGATCCCGGTTTAGGCCATCCTCATGTGTGCAGAACTTGGCTATCAGTTTCTGCTCAGTGACTCTGCGCTGTCGTGTGAATGAGATAGCCAGTTACCTATCCAATCGGCCAAATTTCCCTCTATCCCACACCTCCTTACTTTCTTCATGAGCCGACCATGGGGGACATTATCAAACGCCTTACTAAAATCCATGTATACGATATCAACTGCTCTACCTTCATCTACACACTTAGTTACCTCCTCAAAGAATTCAATCAAATTTGTGAGGCAAGACTTACCCTTCATGAATCCGTGCTGACTATCCCAGATTAAGCTGCATCTTTCTAAATGGTCATAAATCCTATCCCTCAGGACCTTCTCCATTAACTTACCGGCCACCGAAGTAAGACTAACCGGCCTATAATTACCAGGTCATTCCTATTTCCTTTCTTGAACAGAGGAACAACATTCGCCACTCTCCAGTCCTCTGGCACTATGCCTGTGGACAGTGAGGACCCAAAGATCAAAGCCAAAGGCTCTGCAATCTCATCCCTTGCCTCCCAAAGAATCCTAGGATATGTCCCATCTGGCCCAGGGGACTTATCAACCCTCAGGTTTTTCAAAATTGCTAATACATCTTCCCTCAGAACATCTGCCTCCTCCAGCCTATCAGACTGTATCACACTCTCATCCTCAAAAACATGGTCCCTCTCCTTGGTGAACACTGAAGAAAAGTATTCATTCATCTCCTCTCCTATTTCTTCTGACTCCGTGCACAAGTTCCCACTACTGTCCTTGACCGGCCCTAACCTCACCCTGGTCATTCTTTTATTTCTCACATAAGAGTAAAAAGCCTTGGGGTTTTCCTTGATCCAATCCACCAAGGACGACTCATGCCCCCTCCTCGCTCTCCTAAGCCGTTTTTTTAAGCTCATTCCTTGCTACCTTGTAACCCTCAAGCGACCCATCTGAACCTTGTTTTCTCATCCTTACATTCGCTTCCTTTTTCCTCTTGACAAGACATTCAACCTCTTTTGTGAACCATAGTCCCCTCACTCGGCCATTTCCTCCCTGCCTGACAGGGACATACCCATCAAAGACACGCAGTATTTGTTCCTTAAACAAGCTCCACTTTTCATTTGTGCCTTTCCCTGACAGTTTCTGTTCCCATCTTATGCTCCCTAATTCTTGCCTAATCACATCATAATTACTCCTCCCCCAATTATAAACCTTACCCTGCCGTATGGCCCTATCCCTCTCCATTGCAATAATGAAAGACAATGCAATAATGTGTAAGTTGTGTGTATGATGTGTATGATGACAAGTGAAATACTTGCAGGGGAGGGGTGCTAAAAGGATGCATATCAACAAGAGCCAAGAGTTTACAGCTTTTGCTTGTTTCAGATTCTCACTTGGCCAAATACATAATTTCCAGAGAACAGAGTGGACAATTTTCTAAAACTCTACCAATACATCAATGAGTGTCAACCAGATACAATGCCAACAGCCGGTAAAGTATTCTGAGGGAAGAGGGCACTGGTTGGATTTAATTGATATGGGGAATAGAATATTTTCTGCTCAATTAAGCAGATTTTCCCTGTATTAACCAGTTAACATTTTCACCACAAAGCATTTGCACAAACACATGTTATGAAAAATTTGCAAAGAATCTGGAAAGCTGAATGATCATTTTTAAAATGTTGATTGAGATATTGTGAAATATTGCATATCTAACAAGAAATAACCTTGGAGACTGGTAGGTGTTCTGCTTTTAACGTGTTCTCATGTTTGTATATCAAATACATAGAGCAAACCTTTGATACTAAAATATAACCTTCACGAGTAAGAGGGTAGCTTTTTTGATGTCATGAGTCTGGTGCATATATTACACCTGTGCATAGTACTTTACATCTATTCCATTGTTTTACTGTTGGCATTTTATTAAAGATCTTTCCTGTATATTTCTATCTATTGTGTGTTTCTGAACTTTGTTGCCTCCAGGCCAGGACTTGGAAACACTAAGGTGTTCACCTCATGTAAAAAAGCCTAGCATTGCACTTGTAAACCACTGTAGCAACTTATTGGGAAAGTGACATAATTAGAGTTCCTGTCTGTCCGATATGTCAAAATTCCCTCTCCTCTAATTAGGTACAATTAACGCTCATTAGAGCATGAAATAGGAGTGAGCCTGTCAGGGTCAAGCACGCGCCATTCCATAAATACAACCCAAGAGGTTTCTTTATACAGATTATTTCTCTATATTCGTGGTTAGCACTTCTGCCTCACAGCACCAGGGACGTTCAATCCCAGCTTTAGGTGCCTGTCTGCATGGAGTTTGCACATTCTCCCTCTACCTACGTGAGTTTCCTCCGGGTACTCCAGTTTCTTCCCACACTCCAATGATGTGCACGTTAGGTTGATTGGCCAAGCTAAATTGACCCTTAGGGCAGGGTTTTATGGCCACGCTTGTCCCAAAACCGTAAATTCCCGCTCGAGGTCAACGGGCCTTCCCATTGTCTGCCCCTCACCCGCTCTGATTCCCGTGGTGGGCGGGGCAGTAAAATTAGTGTCAGGGGAATAAGCAGAGTAAATATGTGGGGTTACGGCCTGGGTGGGATTGTTTTTGGTGCAGGCTCGATGGGCCGAATGACTGTAGGGATTCTATGATTCACAAAACACCTATTTCAATTCAGTCTGTATTTTGTGCATCAGATTTTGCAGTATGTGTCCCATTAGTAAACTATTAGCCATTTCAGGTTTTGAAATAAGTGAATTGAGGACATAAATCAATAATGAAAAGGATGAAGAAAAGAACTTCCGGAGTGGAGTGGGTGGAAATCCACTAATAATTCATGTAAAATGAAGAATGCTTTTAAAATTTATCTTTCTGAACTATTCTCTTCCATCAATTTTCCATTTCAATTTGGTCAAAAGATCCAGATCCCAGAGATACTCAAAGGAAGTTTAAATAAGAAATATTACATTGGGATTTCTCAACCAGGGTTCCCTGGAATCCAAGGGTTCCGACATATCCCACAGTTTGCAACCGAATATATAATTTGCACAAATGTTTATGGAGTTTGGTTTATCTCTCAGTACCAGAAAATGATGCCGCACAGAAGTCGTCTTTGGCCCATCATGCTTGTTGCTGGTTCTTTGGTAGAACTATCCAATTAATCCCACTCTCCTGCTCTTTTCCCATGGCTCTATGACATTTTTTCTATTCAAGTATTTATCTTTTAAATGCTACTTCAGAATTTTCTGCCATCTCACTTTCAGGCAGTGCATTCCAGAATACAAGACATCATAGTGGAAAAATTGGTTTCCTGTCACTTTTAGCAATCCCTTTATATCTGATTAAATTTGTCCTCTGGTCTTTGACCTTTTTTCCACTGGAAACAGTTTCTCAATACTTCTCACCAAAACCATTCATGATTTTGAAGTTCTACTGCTCTAAGGAGAACAGCCTCAACTTCTCCACATATCTGAAATCCTTTATCCCTTGAACAACTCTAGTGAGTCACACAAGCTTGTTGAATAAACTTGATGCACTAGTCATTTACCTGGCAGGGGATTAGGCTTGCCCACTGTATTGAAGGTGTGCTGATGCCTGCGATCATGGTTAGCCTAAGCTAGGGTAGAGTAAAACAATCCGGGTAGCCAACGAAGTAAAACCAAGGCTTTCCCTCTGGTTGTATCACAGCTTAGTATGGCTCCTGCTCTGCCCAAGACCACAAGAAACTACAAAAAATTATGAATATAGCCCAATGCATCACGCAAACCAGCCTCCCATCTATTGCCGAGGCAGTGGGAAGTGTAGACAATTCAAAGCAGCCAGCATAATTAAGGACCCCACGCACCCCAGACGTATTCTTTTCCACCTTATTCCATCGGGAAAAAGGATACAAAAGTCTGAGGTCATGTACCAACCGACTCAAGATTCTTCCCTGCTGCCATCAGACTTTTGAACGGACCTATCTTGCATTAAGTTGATCTTTCTCTACACCCAAGTTAGGACAGTAACACTACATTCTGCACTGTTTCCTTCTCAGCATGCTTTGTCTGTGTAGTGAGCAAGAAACAATACTTTTCACTGTATACTAATACATGTGACAATAATAAATCAAGCTCTTTAAAGCCATCTCAGCCTTTTTGAGATGAAGTGTTAGATCCAGCCCATGAGGGGGTACAGTGCTTCATCCCGTCAGCTGGGATCTTGTTTGATTGAGCCGAAGAAGGGATGCAACGTCTTTTTGTTAGCTTGGATCTGTTTTATTCCTCCTGTGCAGACCATGATTAGACCTAATTTGAATTGGCTTAAAGTTCCAAAAGATACCAAAAAATGGTTTGCCCAGGACGAGGCTAGCCCATTGCACTTCAGGTGTGCTGACGTCTGTGATGTCCCCAAATGCAGACAAAAAAATTGATGACTTAGCAGTCCAAGTGTTATCAAACTCTCAGGCCAAGCAACCTTGTATAGAAACAGATCTACAGATAACACATTAAACTGACAGCAAATCCCAAATGAAACAAGTTTCTATAGAATGTTACAGCACAGAAATAGGCCCTTTGGCCCTTCTTGGCTGTGCCGAACCATTTTTCTGCCTAGTCCCACATCCCTTCACACCCCTCTCATCCATGTACCTGTCCAAGTTTTTCTTAAATGTTAAAAGTGAGCCCGCATTCACCACTTCATCTGGCAGCTCATTCCACACTCCCACCACTGAAGAAGCCCCCCCCCCCCCCCCCCCCCCCCGATATTCCCTTTAAACTTTTCCCCCTTCACCCTTAACCCATGTCCTCTAGTTTTTTTCTCCCCTAGCCTCAGTGGAAAAAGCCTGCTTGCATTCACTATCTATACCCATCATAATTTTATACACCTCTATCAAATCTCCCCTCATTCTTCTACACTCCAGGGAATAAAGTCCTAACCTATTCAACCTTTCTCTAACTCAGTTTCTCAAGTCCCGGCAACATCCTTGTAAACCTTCTCTGCACTCTTTCAACCTTAATATCTTTCCTGTAATTAGGTGACCAAAACTGCACACAATGCTCTAAATTCGGCCTCACCAATGTCTTACAAAACCTCACCATAACATTCCAACTCTTATACTCAATACTTTGATTTATAAAGGCCAATGTACCAAAAGCTCTCTTTACGACCTTATCTACCTATGACACCACTTAGGGAATTATGTATCTGTATTCCCAGGTCCCTCTGTTCTACTGCACTCTTCAGTGTCCTACCATTTACCTTGTATGTTCTACCTTGGTTTGTCCTTCCAAAGTGCAATACCTCACTTGTCTGCATTAAACTCCATCTGCCATTTTTCTAGCTGGTCCAAATCCCACTGCAAGCTTTGAAAATCTTCCTCACTGTCCACTACGCCTCCAATCTTTGTATCAGCAAATTTGCTGATCCAATTTACCACATTATCGTCCAGATCATTGATATAGATGACAAACAACAATGGACCCAGCACTGATCCCTGTGGCACACCACTAGTCACAGGCCTCCACTACCACTCTGGCTTCTTCTATTGAGCCAATGTCTAATCCAGTTTACTACCTCTCCATGTATACCTAGCAACTGAGCCTCCCATGCAGGACCTTGTCAAAGGCCTTACTGAAGTCCATGTAGACAACATCCACTGCCTTCCCTTCATCCACTTTCCTGATAACCTCCTCAAAAAACTCTAATAGATTGGTTAAACATGACCTACCACGCACAAAGCCATGTTGACTCTCCCTAATAAGTTCCTGTCTATCCAAATATTTTAGATCCTCTTAGTACTCCTTCCAATAATTTACCTACTACTGACATCAAACTTACCAGCCTATAATTTCCCGCATTACTTTGAGCCTTTTTTAAACAACGGAACAACATGAGCTATCCTCCAATCATCTGGCACTTCACCCATGGATACCAACATTTTAAAATATATCTGCCAGGGCCCCTGCAATTTCAACACTAGTCTCCTTCAAGGTCCAAGGGAACACACTGTCTGGTCCTGGGAATTTATCTACTGATTTGCCTCAAGACAGCAAGCCCTCCCCTTTAATCTGTATAGGTTCCATGACCTCCCTACTTGTTTGCCTTATTTCCATAGACTCCATGCCAGTTTCCTTAATACAGATGCAAAAAACCCATTTAATATGGTTCCATACATAGCCGACCACTCTGATCAAGAGGAAGAATTTTATCCCTTACTATCCTTTTGCTCTTAATATACCTGTAGAAGTTTTTAGGATTATCCTTCACCTGGTCTGCCAAAGCAACCTCACGTCTTTTAGCCCTCCTGACTTCTTTAGTTTCTTGCACTTTTTATACTCAAGCATCTTATTTGCTCCCTGTTGCCTATACATGTCATACATCTCTCTTTATCAGAGTTCCAATATCCCTCGAGAACCAAGGTTCCTTATTCACTTTGCCTTTATTCCTCACAGGAACATACAAACTCTGCACTCTCAATTTCTCCTTTGAAGGCCTCCCAAGCCAGAGAACAGCTTGTCCCAATCCACGCTTTTTAGATCCTTTCTCATTTCTTCAAATTTGGCCTTTTTCCAGTTTAGAACCTCAAGCCGAGGACCAGATCTATCTTTATCCATGATCAAGTTGAAACTAATGGCGTTATCACTGGAATCAAAGTATTCCCCTACACACACTTCCGTCACTTGTCCCAACAGGAGATCTAATATTGCATCCTCTCTAGTTGGTACCTCTATATATTGATTTAGAAAATTTTCCTGAACACATTTTACAAACTCTAACCTGTCTAGACCTTTAACAGCGTGGGAGTCCCAATCTATGTGGAAAATTAAAATCCCCACCTATCACAACTTTGTTTCCTGCAGTTGTCTACTATATCTCTGCAGATTTGTTCCTCCAATTCTCGCTGACTATTGGGTGGTCTATAATACACCATTAATGTGGTCATACCTTTCCTGTTTCTCAGCTCCACCCATATGGCCTCAATAGACAAGCCCTCTAATCTGTCCTGCCTGAGCACTGCTGTAACATTTTCTCTGACTAGCAATGCCACCCCCCCCCCCCCCCACCCCACCTACCTCCCTTCATCCCTCTGCCTCTATCACGACTGAAACATCAGAACCCTGGAACACAGCTGCCAGTCCTGCCCCTCCTGTAGCCAGGTTTCACTAATGGCTATAATGTCATAATTCCATGTGTCAATCTATGCCCTCAGCTTGTCTACCTTCCCCACAATACTCCTGGCATTGAAATAGACACAGTGTGCAAGTACAAAGCAACTTTAAAAAATCATTTAAAGTCACTGCTTTCTAAATTTTTTGTAACTATAAACAATACCACAAAAGTTTGCCTAATTGCATTGTATTTGGAGTATTAAAATATTCAATAGTATTACTTATAACCAGCAATAAGGCATAAGCTTTACCATGAAGACAACACTCCCTTAAGTTGCTACCAAATTAATATTCCCTAAATTATCTAGTAACAATGAAACATGTGGCAATACAAGAGATAGGAGGTAAAAAATCCATACTTTACAATTGGCAAATGACTCAGTGTAAAGCACTTGCAACAGGTCATTGCACCACTGCCCTTTTGATGGGAAGCCAAGAGCAAAACAAGCAAACATATTAGTTGAACATTATGTATTGGTTACTTATTGCATCAGACACAAACCTGGCCTCTAATCAATGACTCTTGGGTCAGGCCACCTATCCACCAGGTGGAGGAGCTTAAGCTACCAAGCAAGCATAACTTCCATGACAGCTATCCACTACCAATACATGACACCATTGTTGAGTATTAAGGTGGGGAGGAGTTTCTCAAATTCCCAGTCATACATAAAATAAGGCTCTGGCTGTTGTCATAGCACTACCAAAATGAAAAGCAATATTGGTGGAGGAGCTGGGGGAAGAGAAGAAACATGATTAAGGTACAAAATTACAAAAGTACGAAGAGGATCTAAAATATGAGTAAATAGGAAGGAACTTTTCCCTCTTAGAGGGGCTGGTAAACAGGAGGCATGGATTTGGGTAATGGGCAGGAGATTTGGAGGGGATGAGGAAAAGTATTTTCACTCGGGGGGGGGGGGGGGGGGGGGGATTTAAGCAGCATTTAAAATGAGCACTTGAAACACCATTGCAGACAAAGCAACAAACCAAGCTCTGGAAAATGGGGTTAGAATAGATTGGTGGACACAGATAGGGGCCCATTGTTTTTGTGCTGTAAAACTTGAAGTCCAATAGCAGGTGCCTGCATGCTTATTCTGGAGAATTTTTTTTAAAAAATCACTTAAGGACATTTTGGAAAATTCTCACCACTGGTCAGGGTTTTTGAAATCAGGGATCTTTGTAAAAATACATCCAATTAGGTTTCTTAAAACATGTGTTTTCCATTACATTCAGGAGAGATGTGGGATAATTTTACCCCTTTTCATCTCTTGGCTGACAGCAATGGGATGTATTTTTGGAGTGTTTAACATCTTTAAGTGCTGTGACATTAAACAAAAGATACAACAGGCTCTTCAAAAAGGATAAGATTTTGAAATACAATTGCAACAGCACTCACTCCTGACATACTAGATACACATCTAGTGGCACAGTGGTTAGCACTGCTGTCTCAGTGCCAGGGACCCAGGTTTGATTCCCAGCTTGGGCCAGAGTCTGTATAGTCTCCCCATGTCTGTGGGTTTCCTCCCACAGTCCAAGAGGCGTGCAGGTCAGGGGCATTGGCTATGCTACATTCTCCCTCAGGTGAACAGGAATAGAGTGTGGCAACTAGGATTTTCAGTAACTTAATTGCAGTGTTAATGTAAGCCTACTTGTGACAAAATAAACTTAAACATTTAAAAATGCAACAGACACTCAAATTACTAAAGGGTAGTGAAAAACATCACTAATTCATCAAGATGGTGGTTGAAATGTTGCAGACCGGGAGGATTCCCTCAATGCACTGTAGAAAAATATCAAGGGCAGAAGCTTCTGGTTTAACAATCAAAGTTGGTCAAGCTCCTTTAATAACTATACTCTGGATGGTAAAGTGATTAAACCTCAATTCTGCCTCTGGTGAATCTTGAGGCAGCAGGCCACCCACCCCCACCACGCTGAATGAGAAATGGTTCTCTTATCCCAGACTGACCTACTGGATAGACATTGTGGACTAATGGAGGTACTTTGATATTTCGGATCAGAAATGATATTGGAACCATTTTCCTTTGCCTATGCAACAGGTTGACAATTGGAAAAGAATGATCTGAACATTCATCATGATTAGTCAAATATTTGAAATTCTATCTGTACAAAAACTACAAAAGGCATGGACACTGGTCCATTTTGTGAAGGCACAGTGCCAATATTCCATGCTGCTTTTGTAAAGTGTCCATCTTCCAATAAGCTTTAAGGCATCAATTAATTGGCAAATAAACATGAAAAATTTCCAAGATTGTCTGTCTGAATTCAGACAATCTTGCTTGTACCTCCAAATTGGTACAGACCCATGTAGGAGCAGAATGTTCAAAACATGATTCTTCATTTTATTAAAAGCTCAGCATACTAAATAAACCACCAGTTGGTGTTCAATTTGGTCAACTACATTGCCAATGGTTTAGAAGGGCTGAAGGATTACTGGAACAGAACTATGGGTGCATGAAGAGGCTAGTAAACAACTTGCTCCTGATGAGAAAGGGGTGGGGAGGGAAACCAAAATTGAGCAAATTAAGTAATCCTTTCCAGTGACACTTCAACTAAAGGCTAGATTTAGAGATGGATAAAAGAACCAAAGTACAATGTGCAAAATAAAACAGCAATTTGCAATAGTTAAAAGGGATAAATAGAAGATAGATCTGCAGTCAAGGGGATTTGGAAAACTCCTGCACAGACATAGCAAAAGAAAATGGCCTCATATCCATCTATGGTTCTCTACCATAGAATCAAGCTAGGAATAGACTAGGTATACATGATTTTGCCAGTTCCTAGTCTGCAGTGGCTCTTCCACTCATGGAAAGTCACAAGCAAAATTCTGGTCTTCATTGCATCTTCAGCCATTAGAAATGTTCAAGGACAAAATTACATCCTTCAAGTTAGTTGCAGCAGACACTTGGAAACTTTTCACCCCAATAGCATGAAAGGACAGGCGTTTGCTTTTAGGAAACTTTATTTCAATAAAAAAATGTAAGTCTTACAACACTTTTACAGAATCAGTTGCATTCTGTCCTTTTAAAAGAAAAAATAATAAATAAATACAAAAATAAATAGGCTCATTTAATACTTGCGTAAACATAAATAAGACCAGATTAAATACTGGAGGAATCTCAAGGTGTAGATAAATATAGGAATGAGCGGGAGCTGATCAATTAAGTCTTCAGTTGTACCACATTTTCTTTGTGTCACTCCCCCTGAACCTGGTAATAAGACAATATCTTTATATTTCAATGACTCCAATTTAACCATTTCCTATCGATTTGACAAACCTTTTTTGCTATTACATTGGAAAAAGCTTTCAGCCAATCAAGACAAAAACATTAGAATGTGGCCTTGCTTCTTCCAACCAACCCTCTCCCCTTCCTCATGCAACAATGCAGACAAGATACTAAACAGCCCATCCACATCCCATACTATGATCAAACAATGTGGCTCAGGTTTGGCTACCCAGAGACCACATACATTGTCTGCAGAGTGGAGAAACATCTAGTACCACAAGTTTACCTCAAAATGAGTCTGTACATGGAGCATTCCATATTGGGACATGGTCACCACTACACCAAGCTGAGTGCTGTAGCAAAACAAACTTGCTCCACAAAGGCACTTGGATCTCAACTTCTGGAGGATACCAAATTGCTGTTTCCAATTATTTACAATTAAGAGGCAGTGAAAAGGTCACTTGTGCAGAACCACAAGCATTGGCCATTACAATAGCATCAAACCAGGATTTTGATTTAAAACTTATTTCAAATGGAAACCAGGAAGAAACAAATTGGGGGGGGGGGGGTGAAAAAACATTGATCCATTTGCAAGTCTATCAAAACCCTGGCTTAATGAATTAACAGTGGACTGTTGATCCGTCTTGCACCCCACCCTGATCCCAATGTTAATGTTTTCTCATGGCAGGTTTGCAGTTTGACTCCAAGTTAACAGGAAACTTCCAGTTATGATAGTCATTAACTCACTGCCTTCACCTGATATTTCCTATCAAGATGAAGCATTTTTCCTTAAATTAAAATAGTCAGTCTTAAATTTAAAACACAAGTTTGCCTTGTGACAGTAAGTGGAAGCCATCACATTAGACTCACTTTCCATGCCAGTGATTAACTGAGCTACACTGGAGTAGCAGCTTTAATATAATTCTTATTCCAGGGTAGTAATTAGTAAACCATCCTCATCTCATCACTGCCCACTGAAAAAAATCATTCAAACCCTCAAGTACAAGAGAGGGAGTGGAAAACCAAACAAAAATAACTTCAATAACAGCTCAGTTGTGCATACACATCCTTCTCATTACAGTAGTGACATTTAAACAGATGCAAGATTATAAAGCACCAATAGTTAGACTTTAGATTCCACATCCCCTGCAAACAGCAGCTAATTGTTGCCAGGCACTGCCTGATAATAACTCAGTATCTTGCACTCTGTAAAACAACTCCATTGCTGAAGTATGTCAATATTTTGTCCCCCCCCTCGAGGTTTTTGATTCATATTTAAGAGGCTGTCTTCTGCTGCTGTAACAATGTCAGTGTATATGTCAGACGATGGTAGAGCTCTTGTGAACAGCCCAGTTCCATTATGGTGTTCAGTTTGTATGTGCAAGCGATACGATCCTTGTTGATGTACGTAAGCAGGTACAAATGGTCAGCTTTGCATAGAATGAGCTTTGTGTGATCATGATAAAAGTTAACCTGATAAGAGAAAGGGGAGAAGCTTAGTACAATGCTCATATGCAGTACATACTGATTCTATTCTAAAACTGGAGAGAATAATCTTAATGCTCAGTATTTTAAAATTGAACCTGGAAGGCACCATACCAGCATCAGGTTCATTTTATACAAACAGAATTTAGTTGCCAAGTTCATTCAAGTTTCAGATCCTTTTGCCTTCTTGCCCCAATGATTTAACCAAAACTAGAAGAAACACTGGTACATTGACACCACTTTCTTGATACAAAGTGACCGATGGTTAAACCATAGCCCAGAAGTAGAATTAGGCAAGGCAACAGCAGCCAATAGTTAAATTAGATAAACTCTATATTTAAAATGGTTAATTACCTGTAAAGTGCCATTGTTGAACAACATCAACAGGGAATAATCAGTTTTAACCCACTGCAACAGGAACAAAGATGGGTCGTGGCACTCCTCAAGGAATGTCTTGGGCAAGTCACCTCCCTGCAGAAACAATTGAAAGCTTTAAAGATATGCACATTTAAAATGGTTACTGCATGGAGATTTGATTCAAGCACTTGCTAAAGCCACGGGGAGGACAAGTGCAGCACTCGAGGCAGCCTCGGTGAGTCCTGACATCTGCATGCTAGTGTTCCACAACCTGATGAAGGCCTGACTGCCCATACTGATTCTTGGTAATGCTCATGTGGAACACTAGCATTGCTGAGAATCAGGTGTGGGCAGTCAGGCCGGCATGGGGGAAGCACGGTAGCACAGCGGTTAGCACTGCTGCTTCACAGCTCCAGGGGCCTGGGTTAGATTCCTGGCTTGGGTCACTGTCTGTGTGGAGTTTGCACATTCTCCTCGTGTCTGCATGGGTTTCCTCCAGGTGCTCCAGTTTCCTCCCACAGTCCAAAGATGTGCAGGTTAGGTTGATTGGCCATGCTAAAATTTCCCTTTAGTGTCCTGAGATGCATAGGTTTGAGGGATTAGCGGGTAAAATATGTAGGGATATGGGGGTAGGGCCTGGGTGGGATTGTGGTCAGTGCAGACTTGATGGGCCAAATGGCCTCTTTCTGCACTGTAGGGTTTCTAATGATTTTCATGCCAGCCTCCAGCAGAAAATCTTGTAGGAAATTTACACCAGCCTCCTGCTGAATTCTTTCTTGCCTCGCCTTGAACCTGCTGTCAGGGGCATGGGAGAACACCACCCTTTGGTCTTGGGGAGATACAGAACTTCTGTTCAATTAATTGTAGCTGCAATTTAAACCAATAGCCTCATCTCCAAAAGCCTGTGCATTACAAAAATGAAATACTGGTTTGAATACCAAAATCTCTCAATGTTAAATGATATTATACAACTCACCTCCATCAAATTTTCCTCCATGTAGTTGGCAAAGTATTGGACAATTGTCATCTGTTTCACCAGCTGCTCTGGAATTGCAGAGGCAGAGAAAGAAAAATGCTGGTTGCTATTGAGGTAATAATACACATTCCTGTGAAAAGAACCAGGTGAAATAGTTCAGTGACTGGGAATCATGCTGGAGATAACTGAATTCTACAGTCAAGACAAATGACTTTGCAAAGCCAAAAAAGAAAGCAAGAATTGGTGCAACAAAAGGTTTGATCTCAGCAGCATGTCCAAAAGCAAACATTTAATGCATTAGGCAATGTTTGAAGCACGAGTTAGCTGGATATAGCTTCTTTAGATCTCCTGAAGAGGTGATAATCTTCAGAATCAAAGCCATGTAATTGGGCATGATATTAACACTCACCGTCGGTCTGCAGAGAGGCTCATATGAGTTCCATCATTGAACAGGACACCAATACTGCGATTAGACAACTGGTAACCAAAACCATATTTATTGGAGTAGTCAACCCATTTAGTGACCCACAAGAAGGGTTTGGACCTATGTAGACTGTGCCCTACTGGGTTCTTTTTCACTGCAAGAGAAAAAAGTACACTAATTTAATAGAGCTTCAGTATATCCAAGCTAATAAGATGAATTTTTTAAAATACTTTTCCAATTCAATCAAATCAAGTCCAATTCAGAGTCTCAACAAGTTGAGACATTTCCGATGCAGGCTGACAAGACAGGGCATGCAATCCTCTTGCCCTGTCTTGGGCCTGATCTACATGAGCCAAGCCGATTGGAGTAGGCAGATGTTCCCCCCCCAGGCTTGATCTCATTTGCATCTTAGCCAAAAGGCCGAGATACCACTTTTAAAAATTGCTTCATATGAAGCATATGAAGCTTAAATGCAACCCAATGGCCACGACCAAGTGCAGCATCTGCAGACTACACTTGATCTTAGCCAAAAGGCCGATTTTATTATCGCTAATAAAAAGATGAATGTTTTACCCTAGAAGATACAAGGTAGGTTTCAGCCAAATTTGTCACAAAGTGACAAGGGTTCCAACACTAGCACCCTTTATAGTGTTGATGGGTGCAAGTTGTTGCTATGCTTAGTGCTCACTGTCCAATCTACTTCACAGGGAAGGTCAGGAAAATTTGTGCTCATTCATTTCTAGAAGGCAGCATTACAAGGCTTTATTTGCCACCCTGCAAGCTGAATAGACACCATTGGAAACTGAAGGATTTGAAATTTTAAATTCCACTGTTTGTTCAGTGGATACAAAGCTGAAGATGTAAATGTACCTGGTGGCATGGATGAAAGACAGCTTTTGAGAACATGGGTAGCAGCATCTGCTATTTGCTGAGTTGCGGGCCCCTCTTCAGTAGCTGCAAAACAAGTACATTGGCATTTAGCAACCACCAGGGTATTATTTCATCCATTGTGTAGCTGGCAGCAGCCATATTTGGCAAGCTATTAATAATTCTGCATAGAAATGGTGTATTTTACTGTTACAGTTAGACAGCTGGCTCAATCGCCAAGATCAAACTGAGGATCTTCCAATTATGCTCACTGGTACTAACAATTCAATACAGTCCAGCTTCAACCCACTTGTGAGCCAGCCCCAAAATTATCCATTTACACTATTGCTCACTCTATGTGGATGGAAGAAAGCTAATCTAGGGAGATTACAATTAATCAGGTTCACATGGGACATACAGGAACAGGCCATTTGGCCTAACTGGTCCATGTTAATATTTATGCTCAATTTGAACCCAAACTTCCAATATGCAAGAATATTCAGTTACTTCAGGACCAACTCACTTTCACAGTTAGCACCAGCAGGTCCAATGGTAGATTTTTGTGATCCTTCCTCTGCTGTTTCCTTAGGAAAGGAGTTTGCAGTTTGACCAGTTGGAAATGTGTGCTAAAAGGAATCAAATATAATTGATATTAATTCATCTTTATGATAAAATGACTCACTTAGCAAAGATACTAATACTCTGCAAAATAAATTGCTGTGGCCAGCATCTAGGCTGGAAAAAAGTGACAAGCAAATTCCTGCAGAAATTACAATATACTGATTAAAGGCTTTGTGCAAGAGCAGGAAATAAATTGTTTGCAACATAGTGACAATCAACACTAGTTAAATAGGTTAAGTGCACATACAGGAAGCCACAGAAGATTCCAACAAAAGAGGAATGCATTTCCTGTATCTCATTTTGCATATAAAGTTAATTTTCTATGAGTCATTCTGATCTCAAAGAATGATGATTAGCACTGTTTATGTTCATTACAGCATTTAACATTTGCCATTGCAACTGTGCAGCATGTTTTTTTAAACACGAGTATTAGTGATGTACAATGTGTCATAGGAAATACATCTTGTTCTTTGTAATAGACATGAAAATTGCTCCCAAAACTTGGATTGTTTGCTTTTGAAAAAAGTAAATGTACCAAATATTTGCTACCACAGAAAGTGATGCAACAATTCAAGTTAAGACTAGAATTACTATCTCATGATCAAAAGGGCAAAACACCACTAAAAATAGAGGGTCAGGAAATCTGAACCTTCCTAGTTTAAATGCAAGTGCTTCGACTGAAGCATAGAGTCAGAAGGGGGCCATTAGGCCCATCAAGTCTGCACCAACTCCCCAAGAGCATCCCACCCATGCTCATGCCTGATGCCTATAACCCCATGCATTTATCATGGCCAATTCACCTAACCTGCACCTTTTAAACTGAGGGAGGAAACTGGTACACCCAGACATCCAAGACAAGTATCAAGCTTGGGTCTCTGGCACTGAGTGGCACCAGTGCTAACCACTGTCATCCTACAGCTACAGAAAACCTAGTAATTGAGGAACAGACATCGAATAGAGTTTGCTTCCATCAGGGAGAGAGAAAAAAAATTGAAATTTAAGGCTCCGTTATAACTGGAGTCATTTATTGGGAGATCCATGATAATTAAGGCTTCTCATGCATTTTTGATATTTATGGGTTTACACTTCTGAAGATAGTACTGAAAGTTAAACACTTATTCCTACCTCTGTTGCATTTTCAGTCTTATAGCTCATCTGTCTGTGGATGGAGGTCTTCACAAGATCTGCAGCAAGCTTGGAAATATCATCCTTTTCCACACAGATGGTTTTAGTATCTGCAATTCAGACACAAATCTCAATTAAAATTTTAAAAATCCATCTATGTCAGCAAATTTACAGATCACAAAGAGATATTGGTGGGTGGAACATGCATTTGAGAATCTGAAACCAAGCCAAAATGCAGACGGAAGTGCACAAGATACCATCAGAAACCAAGCTTCCCTCCCCTCCCCCACTGTTAAAACATCTCCACATTGGAAACAAATGCTATGACACTTAGAGTAATCCTGCCCTCAAGAATCAGACCTGTAAAACATACAACTTTACTGGCATAGATAAGGAAATCCAGTCTTGGTAACTGGATATTCAGGTCACATGCATTCACTGCAAACCAACGTGGTACATTTTTACTTTTAAAAAACTTAAGACTCCACTTTAAAAACAATAGCCAAGCCAACTAAAGCATTTAAGATGAACTGCTAGAGATAGTCAATAAACATTTCTCATGTGCTGTAGCTAGTTTTGTTCTGACTTAAGTTATTAAAAGACTGGAGCTTAATACTTTAGCACGGTAACATTCCCACACTAACCTTTTGGGCTCTTTTTCCTAAAGAGTGCTTCTGTAAACTTTTTGAAGAAGTTTTTACTGGGTGTTGGACTACTTAGCTCAGGAACCATTAGACAGCTGCTAGGATGGAGCACATCGGGTATAAAGCCCTGAACAAGAAGAAAAAAAAATTGAAACATCCTCACTTCCAGGTAGACATGCATCATTATGTTCCAAAATCAAAGCATACAGCCCAAGATCCTATTTTAGAATGAGCTCATTGGTTTGTGTATTCAGTTTGAACTATAGATGATTTCAGATAAGTGGCAGACAACTTCACTTATACTCCCCACCCAACACATCTCCAAGATCATGCATCTTGAACAAGGCAATTTTCTCCCATATCACAGCCGAGTGGGAGGGAAGATATTGAAATACCCAAAAAGACTACTGACTAGTTTACATCAGTCTATACTGGCAATACATCTACATTTAGAACAATTAGGAACCAGCACCACTGTCTGGAGTTAGTGCTGGAACTATTCCCAAATAGACACCCCCACCTCAGTGTATCATCCCAATTTCAGAAACCTGCTTACTTTTGTGAAAAAATCATGGTTCATAATTTGATCCAGGGTAGGCCGTTGTTCTGGATTCTTCTTCAGAATACTGCCAACAAGATCCTTAGCAGCAACTGAAAATGACGACGGCATGGTGTACTCAACCGCTCGAATACATCTGTAGGTGTCTTTGAGGTCAGAGGTCTCAAATGGTGGCCGACCAAACAACATAGTGTACCTACAAACAAGGGAATACCATTTATAATCCTGAGCACATATCCTCAGAAAATACATGTAAAAGCTGGCTGCAGGATGGACGAGTGGATCTTGGGTTTGCTGAAGGTTCACACTTCAGATGTATTTTTAAGTCTCAACATTTAATGTCAGCATTCAAGGCAGGAAGTAGTGGTTTGGTTGTTAATGCAAACAAACCTTGCCTGCTCAAAATTGATCAAGATCTTAGTTAAAAATAGTCTTAATTCTCTGTGGTGGTTCACCACTGTTCCATAACTTCAGGTTGTTGTACAAATGAAAAGAACTTACATTACACAGCCCAAAGACCAGATGTCAGCCTCAGGACCATGACCTTGTTTGTTTAGTACTTCAGGGGCCAGATAGTTGGGAGTACCACAGATAGTCCTGAAAAAAAATTAAGACAACATCACAATTTGTTCAACCAGTTGGAGTAACCAAGCAAAGCCAATTGAAATTACAACTTCTCTGCAAGTTGGGAGCTTTTGTTAAAAAACACACTTGACATTTCTAGGACTGCCATATTCAAGATGTGCACAATCCACTTTACTCCCAATAGTTGTGTGGCAGTGGTTAGCACTGCTGCCTCCCAGCTCCAGGGACCTGGGTCCGATTCCCAGCTTGGGTCACTGTTTAAGAGTCTGGATTTCCTCCCACAGTCCAAAGGTATGGGATAGGTTGATTGGCCATGATAAATTGCCCCTTAGTGTCCTGGGATGTGTAGATTAGAGGGTATATGTGGGATTGCTGTTGGTGCAGACTCAGCCGAATGGCCTCCTCCTCCATTGTAGAGATTCTATGAGTAGATTCAGAATTGTGCAGTTGTTTTACAACTTACCACAGCAGCTTCTGTGCACAATTAGAAATTTTGACTCCCTCCCCATCTCTTTCACACTCCTTACCCTGCCCCACTGGATGCAAAGTCAGATCATGTCAGTAACAATAAGGCAAACTTGTACAAAGCTAATTACGCACCTCTTCCTCTGGTCAACTGGTAGAAGCTTAGTTGCCAAGCCAAAGTCTCCAACTTTCACTTCCATGTTAGCATTAATAAAAAAATTACCTATAGATGCAAAACAAGAAGTGGTTTGAATAAATGTTCAGCCACTGTAAAATTGCATTCATACTTAACATTACTTAACTGGTTTAGTGTCCTTCATGACCTGACCCAATGGAGGACAATTTATACCTCTTCAGGAGGCACACGTATTGACTAGTCTTTGAAGTGAGCCTGTTCTGAGAGAAATCACTTCCAGAAGAACAGATTCCCAACTAGAATACATTTCTACAGATTTAGTCACATTCCATCATCTTAATTGCACAGCAATCATTGAGATGAAGTGCTCCAGTCTAATCATACATGTTTACCCCAATATTCACAGATACATGCTTCTATCAGACCAATTTTCCCTTCCCTAACCCAGGGACACCAAAACTAGGTGCAGTATTCAGAGCTTGGAGATAAGTGGCCCAATCAATTTCAGAATATTCATTGATTATACAAACCTAGCTTGAGGTCTCGGTGAAGGATATCCCGAACATGGAGGTACTTGAGGCCCAAGATAATCTGTCTGAGGTAATACCGGACTTCTGGCTCTGTTAAAGTTCTTCTTGCTTTTAATATATGTGCTAATGACTGAAAGACAAGAATGATAAGAGAGTTCTACTTTATAAATCAGACTTGCAGGATAGGCTCAATATGCGCTAATGTTTAGCCTCCAAGTTGTGACAACAGTGATGGTTTAATGGATTTGTAATCCAGAGGCTTAGGCTAATACTCTGGAGACATGGGTTGAAATCCCACCACAGCAGCTGGTAACTTTAATTACTAAAATCTGCAATTGAAAGCTAGTTTCAGTAATGGTGACCACAAAATTACCATTGATTGTTGCAAAAGCCCATCTGGTTCACTAATATCCTGTAGGGAAGAAAATCCTAACCCAGTCTGGCCTACATGTGACTCCAGACCCACAATATGGTTAACCCAATTGCCCCTCTGAAATGGCTGAGTTAGACACTCCATTCAAGAGCAATTAGGGCTGGGCAACAAATGCTGGTCTTGCCAGTGACACCCACATCCCACGATAGATTAAGTTACATTGTCCTTGGTTCTCAATGCCCTTTTTAATTGAACAGTGCATTCAAGAGACTTCAGACAGTGGGCAATTCAATTGTGCAACAATTTGGGATTCCAAGCTTTGATGAGGAACTGGCAAACATGGTATATAGTCATCACAATTCTACACACCTTGTGACTGCAATGCTCTAGAAAAATATAAATATTTTCATCATCTTCAAAGTTATGGTAGAATTTCACTATATGTTTGTTAGACAGGGATTTGTGGAGTTCAATTTCCTTTTCAATCTGTAAAAAAGAGGGAAAACAAAGGTGATTTTTAGGTTGCCACAGGTATAACTCCAGCTTGATGCAAGCTCCAACATCATGGGACACTCAAATGCCAGACCATAACCACGCCATCCTAAGATGTGCACTGGCTAAGGTTCATGACTGCTGGTAGTCTTGCAGAAGGAACAGAAGCTCCAAAATTATGTTTCTGTAGCCAGGTGCAATTCTCTTCCAAGGAGAAGAGGTAGAGCTTTATTAAAACCACTGAAGCATTTAAGACATGGTACATTATGAATAATGGATTATGGCAGTTGAACAAGCAATTTTTACCTTATCTTTCTGGTGAGGTTTTGACACTCGGGAATGTGGAATAACTTTAACTGCATATACTCTGTTATTGGAGAGATCGACCATTTCATAGCACTTTGCAAATCCACCCTAAGAAAAGAAACTTGATGTTAAGATTGTAAATCCAGTCCTAACCGAGTAACATGCCCACCCTCACCTGTAATAAGACATGTAGAACCCACCCTGGTCTGTAAAAATGAACTAACAAGTTACTATGGTTCTGTGCTATGAATAAATCATGGATAACTGCAATGGAGAATATTAGGTTCTACAGGATGCAGCAGCAAGCTAGTCATAATGGTAGCTTTATTTGGTGTATATTCTTTAATCCATCAACTCTTAAAATTCAAAAACTTAATCAATCCTTCATGAAGATTGACGCAGCTTCAGAAGGTACAAAAGCTTGTTCACATTGGACAAATCATTTGATCAATATTGAAAAGGTACAAAACTATTGGATATTTCTTAGAATAGATCCTAAAGCTGGGATTATGCAGAAGACAGTCCCCTTAACCTATACAAACAGAATGCCCAGGGAAGATGATTGTCCAAGTGCAACACAAGTGCTTGCAACGGTTCAGATTGATATTTTAATGCATAGCGAGTACGCATCAGAAAATGATTTAGCTTTCCTCATGCCCAACTTGGCAAGTCAAATAATGCTGGCTTCCAGTATTCAATACTTACATGCACATTAACAGCACAATGGCTGCTGCCTAAATTTAAACAAGTTCTTGTATCATGGGTATAACTGTCAGGTTTACAGCATGGCCCAACTTGTCCATACTGCCTTTTTTTTAGAAAAACCCCAAAGCTAGTCCCAATTGCCCACATCCCTCTATACCCTTCTTACCCATGTAACTGTAAATGCTTTTTAAAATACAAAATTGTAGCCACCTCTACAATTACTTCTGATAGCTTGTAGCAGACACTCACCACCCTCTGAAAAAATTGCTCCTCTGGACCCATTGGTATCTCTCCCCTCATCTTAAACCTATGCCCTCTAGTTTTAGACTGCCCTACCTTTGGGAAAAGATATTCACTATCAAGCTGATCTATGCCCCTCATTTTATAGACCTCTAAGATCACCCCTAAGCCTCCTATGCTCCAGAGAAAAAAGTCCCAGTCTATCCAGCTTCTCCTTATAACTCAAACCATCAAGTACTGGTAGCATCCTAGTAAATCTTTCCTGCACTCTTTCTAGTTTAATATCCTTTCTTTGAACGCACAGATGCAGCTTGGATAAGGTACTAGGCTCATGCAACTTGAAACATAGCTGGCTATCATTTCAAGGGGGATTGTTGTTTTTGTCCAAAGAGAGATTGAGAGAGCAAGGCAACCTCTACCAGCAGGTAGGCTTAATATTGTCCAAGGTTTTGGAGAAAAATAATAAAGTGCACCACTAACAGCAGTCCTCCAGCCTTGTGGCTTGGAAAATGCCTGCCACTTCTGAAATTTATAACATAACTAGGATCAGGAATGGACCATCTGACCCCTCGAGCCTGCTCCACCATTCAATAAGCTCATGGCTGATCTTTTCATGGACTCAGCTCCACTTACCCATCCATTCACCCTTAATCCCTTTACTGTTCAAAAATTTATCTATCCTTGCCTTAAAAACATTCGATGCGGTAGCCTCAATTGCTTCACTGGGCAGGGAATTCCAGATTCTCAACCCTGGGTGTGTGAAGTTCCTCCTCAACTCAGTCCTAAATCTGCTTCCCCTTATTTTGATAACTTGAAAGGATGGCCAGAGCAAACCTAGAGGGGAACATGGCAATATTCTGTGCCTCAGACAGCCTTCAAGCAATCAGCATCAGGCGTCTTGCTAGTTCAACCCATGTCAAATTATTGTCATCCAACAATTTTCCGATTTTTATTTTTTTTTTCCTGCTTTTGGTTCATGCAGATTTGCACAGCTTCAAAGTATTTGAAGCTCACCAGTATTCATTTGTATAGAAAAGTGACAGAGTTACTATAGCAAAAGATTCACAGGTACTGATCAGACAACTCCTTCCTCACTTTGTATTTGGGTATCAAATAAAATTCGGGGGGAGGGGGAGAGAGAAGGGAGGCAAAGTATTTCCATTTACGGAAAAGGACGAGTTCGAGAAAGCAAGCTATGAGGACAGCAAACTCAAATTGAAGAACAGCACAGAAGAGGACAGCTTTTGTTCAGATAGCACACCAGGGGATGTTAACTGGATTTACAGGCGCTATACAAGTGCAAGTTACCTTTGATCTAGAAAACCCCACCAAATTCAAGTTGACAGGTTAGATAAAAGGAACTCGGCCAACCAGCTCTGCTATATTGTTCCTTGGCTAAAGCGGAAAGTCAAATAAGACGCGAGCTGGAATATTTTGAGTTTCTTCCCCTTCAATCTTTAATAGTGATGGAAGGACGTTTCCGCTTCCAGTGGGAGGAATTCGGCACACGTGGCATTATGAATTTACTGGAAAATTCTTCCTTAGGGTTTTTAAAAAAATGAAAAATACATAAATGACCAAGCGCTTTTTCTCCGGGGATGTTTAAAAGATTCCCAACACCAAAAAAAAGTGCAAGCGCAGAAATCTGAGGTCATGCGGAACCCAAGCAACGATTCAGAATACCGGCCCCGTCCAAACTTGCATCGTCTTAAAGACTCAACGATAGGTTAGGACCATTACCATTACTGGCTCGCCCATTGAGAAAAGTCGAGACAGTTAACAGGAGCTATTAAATTTAGAATTTCCGACCCGAGTTACTTATTCAGCTTGTCCTATAATGTTCTCACGTGAAAGCCCCACCGTTAACCCACATTCACACCTGGCTGTTAAGCAATTGAGCCACTTCCTAAAGTACAATGAATGATAGACGACTCCCGCTACAGTTGGTTTTAAATTACTCAAAAGGAAATGTCACTTGGAGATTAAGAAAGTATGTTGGACACGCACATCCGAGGCGCTTGCTCCTTACATCAACACTGCGGGTTTTAACCCATCAGGCTACATTTTAGAAACAGGATCAGCCCTATTTCCTTTAAAATTATTCTGAAATACATTTAGCAGATTCAAGGTCACTTGTAAAGTAGAAACAGTCCTCATTAAACCCCTGCTTTACAGGTAACTGTCACCATTTGTACTCCAAGCACGAGGCTTTAGGATTGAATAAACTGCTCACAAATCGAACAGAAATAATAAACTTTCAGCCCCTGGGCGCAATAAAGAATTTGGAGAGAGAGAAAAAAAAATCTGCACTGCTACAGCTCAGCCCCAATCTTCTTTATACTGTTGAGGAAAATGCTTTCCAGCACAAAGCTCTACCTTTCCGAGCAGCCGCCCTCGACAGTAACATTTGCCAGTCTTGGGAGCGGTAACCATCCGGCATAAATCAGGCTTCTCCCGGGTAACTTTAGAGTGCGGGCAGTCACCGCCCGGAGCTTTCTGAACTTCCGAACTCATTCTTGTGAATGGCTATCAAATATACAAAAAGAGACAGCAATCCCAGCGCTGGCCACTCGACAATTCCACAGCCCCTCGCTACCAGACTGGGTTGAGAATGAGAGCGGACACGTGGGTAGGGAATCCCTGCCGCTACTTTATAGTGTTACACTTCGCCGCCTGACGTCACAAAGGCAGGATACCCCCCTTTGGGGCGGGGTTAGACTGCAGACGGCGTACTGATTGGCTCCCCTCCCCTTCTAACCCCGCCCCGCCTGTGTCCCGCTGCTGGCTGCGCCGCTCTCTGTTCAATGTGCTCTATTCCCACCCACCTGACGAAGGAACAGCCTGTTCCGAAAGCTAGTGGCTTTTGCCACCAAATAAACCTGTTGGACTTTAACCTGGTGTTGTTAGACTTCTTACTGTGTTTGCCCCAGTCCAACGCCAGCATCTCCACATCAATATGCTCTGTGTCAGTGCCGGCAGGTCGCTAAGGCAAACATCCGCCTGCTCATCAAATGGAACATCAGCAAATTTCCTTTTCCTGCTCCTCGGCCTTTTGATTAAGATCAAACGTCAGATCAAGCCCAAAGATGGGGTGCAATGCCTTATATTGTCAGCTTGGATCTTGTTTGGTCTCCCTTGTGGGGACCTTGAATTGGATTCAATTGGATTTTGAATTTGGTTTTTGGAGCAAGCAAGCAAGCGAGGAATGGATTTGGGTTTTACCGGGTCCACTATGAGCATTGGCTTTGTGACTTTAAAAATGGAGTAAAAAAATGTTGAAAAAAATTCCTTCTCCTGCCCAGGACTTTAGGAAAATGGATAAAAGCAAATTACTGCGGATGCTGGAATCTGAAACCAACAGAGAAAATGCTGGAAAATCTCAGCAGGTCTGGCAGCATCTGTAAGAGAGAAAAGAGCTGACGTTTCGAGTCCAGATGACTCTTTGGCAAAGCTTTGAATTATACAAAGCTTTGACAAAAGGTCAGCTGGACTCGTCAGCTCTTTTCTCTCCTTACAGATGCTGCCAGACCTGCTGAGATTTTTCAGCATTTTCTCTTTTGGCTTCAGGAAAAGGGGTTGTACGCACCCTCTCCTTTCCTTCTCCCCTATATACTCTCTGAACAGTATGTTTTGTCTGTGTAGAGCACAAGAAACAATACTTTTCACTGTATCCCAATGCATGTGACATTCATTAAGTCAAATCTAGTCAGATACTCCATTTAGCTGCCAGGCTATAATGTTAGCTCAAGGGGGAAAGGTAGCAGCCAAAATTATTATTTTTTCAATAATGCTTTTCACTGTATCCCAATACATGAGACAGTAATAAATCAAATCAGATACCCCATTCTGCCACCAGGCTTTAGTGCCAGCTCAAGGTGGGACTTTAGCAGCCAAAATTATTATTCTTTCAATAATTGATGGCTCACACTTTCCCTCCTCAATTTCCCCATACTTTTCTATGTCTCAGCCAGATTAGCGCAAAGAACGAAACATATCACACCCCAGCAATATTATCAAGGCCAGAGGAGTAAAAAACAAAATGCAACATGTTATTTCACGTGTGTACCGTTTTCAGAGATTGCACTGGCAGGAGTTAACTGCATTTATTTAGCTGTTCTTTACAGCATCTGTGGAAAGAGAATAGAGCCAACGTTAGGAGTCAGGATCTGACGAAGGGTCACCCAGACTCCAAACATTGGCTCTATTCTCTCTCCACAGATGCTGTCAGACCTACTGAGATTTTCCAGCATTTTCTGTTTTTGTTCCAGATTCCAGCATCCGCAGTATTTTGCCTTTATTTTATTTAGTTGTCCTCATGTGCAGGACGTCTGAAAGCCTTTTCTTTACACATCAAGGCAAATGGCGAAATAAATGGGAAAGGGGACAGTGTGTACTAGAGATTGAAGAAACTGAAGAAGAAACTGTGAGACTTTTGAAAGGCAGAGAGGGAGTGACAAAGCAGAGAGGGAGGTGGTTGCGGATTGAGAGGACACAATTGGTGGAGCAGGAGTCCTGAAATGGCGTGTCCTTGGACGGAAGGGGTACCTTAAACTGGAAATCATTTAATCGAAGGCCGTTAAAGAAATACCCCCCAAAAATGGGTTGCTTCGAATCAGTTGGAATTTGTGGAGGATTGTTGCAGGGACACCGGACAGGGGTGTTTATAAAATCATTTCCATACACTGGGGAGGGAATTGCAATTTCATATATTTTTACATAATTTTCCCAATTTCTCCAATTTTCCTCTCTGCTGACAACACTGAACAGTTCCATAAATGGCAATAGCCTTCCCGCACCACCTTTCCTCATATGTTAGACGAGACAGTGGTTATCAGGTGACTATTCAACTGCAGGAGTCACACCGACACTTTCCTTACCGGATGTTCACTCACACGCACTTCCAGAAAGATTGGGGTGGGAACCCAGCCAGATTTACTCTCGCTAGCCTAAAATACTGAGGCTAACTTTGCTACCACATTTGAGACCAGCTGACTTCGTATGGCTCAGTACTACATACGGCATATATACGGTAACCAACACAGACTGGAAATTGAAACGGAGATCCTCCAGGTCGCTATGGCTCACTCACTGACCAAAGAGTTGTTAGGGCTTCACTGCTGCATTTTAAAATGATGAATGGGCTGGCTTGATACCGGAGCCAAGAGTATGTATCAACTTGGCTCACTTCAGTCTGTGAGTCAGATGGTGTTAAACTCCAGTCTCAGTCCAGGATTTTACTGAATGATCTAATCTGACAATACAGTGTTACACTGAGAGTTTTGCATGGTCAGAATCGCTGTCCTTCAGATGAGACACTAAATAGTTTCAGGTGGGTGTAAAAAGCACATGTACCATTTGAAGGACAGTTGTTGTTAACCTTAACAAACGCCAAGGAATGATTTATGGTCATTTTCTAATTGATGCAATGTGTCCAAAATGGATAAAGTGCTTTTTCCTATATAACAGCAGGGTAAATTTCTTGAGCTCCGTGACAAAGTGCTACTTAAATGCAATTTCTTCCTTTTCGTAATAGCTGATCCTTCCACATATTCCCTCCAAACCTATTATTGCTACTTTCCTTTCCTGCTGCTCTCTGATACTAGCCTCCCGAGAACCTCTCTCCCAATCCATGGATCATAGAATCCCTATAGTGCAGAAGGAGGCTATTCGGCCCATCGAGTCTGCACTGATTTTCTGACAGAGTATCTTCCACAAGCCCTCTATCCCTGTAACCTCACACATTTTCCATGGCTAATCCATGTTTTGGGACACCAAGGGGCAATTTATCATGGCCAATCCACCTGACCTGCATGTCTTTTGGACTGTGGGAGAGAACGGGAGCAGCCGGAGGAAATCCACGCAAATACGGGGAGAATGTGCAAACTCCACACAGACAGTTACCCGAGGCCGGAATTGAACCCAGTCCCAGGAGTTGTGAGGCAGCAGTGCTGACCACTGTGCCACCCCGATTGATGTAGATCCTCTATCAAAGGCCTTTAGCCTCCCTGGATGAACATTCTGGATTCTCTCCATAAATACTTCTGCCACTCGATCTCCCAAGTCACAGCTGTTAAGAGCTTTTCAGGTGCCTATCTTTGGCCAAATCTTCAGCGACCTCTGCCAGCTAACACAAAGCCTCAGCATCCATTTGTTTTCTCCTGTGGATGGCTTTAAGATCTGTTCTAGAATGGAGACTATTCTGCGGGCTATTTTTGACAGTGGATAGCTCTGGAGCGCCCTCCTTTGGTTGCTACTTTTCTCCCTTCAGATAAAGTTAATATTTTACTGTCAAGCACATTACCAGTGGCAAATAAAATTAAAAAGTATTTAAGTTAAAGTAAAAAAATGCGGTCAAATGGTGAGACAAAATGCTGTGCTGTAGAATTGATGGATCATAGCCAGTGCCTGTGATTTTCTGCCAGGCAAATTCATTCTGGTTATCCCGGTAAACTTCTCAAGTGAATGTCAGATTTCTTTTTCCATGTGGAAAAATAGCTGGTTATGTCAAAGCAGCCTGCAAGCATGGCTAATCCCAATGAGCAAGTCACATTTTGTAGTGACTGATCACACAACAGCGACGCAGTGGGCAAATGCACTTTTTGACACTCGATTAAAACGGTGAAACAAACCGTAGCTTTTATCTGAACTGTGCTGAGTTCACTGGTCTCACCCAGAGAAACAATTAGAGAACTACACTCGACCGAAGTACCCATGAATTGGGCTGGTGGAAAGTGGTCATATTTCCTGCGCATGATGAAAATGCAATTGTTCACTTGCAATGAGCATGTGAGGACATTCGCTGAAGACAGCATCAGGGTCTGCTAGGACAGGTAACACTATCACGTCAAAATCATGTAGAATGGATATCCTGTTAGACAATGGGGTGGCACGGTGGCACAGTGGTTAGCACTGCTGCCTCACAGCACCAGGGACCCGGGTTCGATTCTGGCCTCGGGTCGCTGTCTGTGTGGAGTTTGCACATTCTCCCTGTGTCGGCATGGATTTCCTCCGCGTGCTCCGGTTTCCTCCCACACTCCAAAAGTGTGTGGGTTAGGTTGATTGGCCATGTTAAATTGAACCTAGTATCAGGGGGAATAGCAGGGTAAATGTGTAGGGTTATGGGAACAGGGCCTGTGTGGGATTGCAGACTTGATGAGCTGAATGGCCTCCTCCTGTACTATAGGGATTCTATGGCTACAGTTTTATTAATTCAAGGGATGTGTGTGTCACTGGCTAGGTCAGCATTGTCTATCACTAATTGCCCTTGAGCTGCCTTCTTGAACCGCTGCAGTCCATGTAGTGTAGGTATATCCACAGCACTGTTATGGAGGGAGTTCCAGGGTATTCGCCCAGTGACAGGGAAGGAACAGTGATACATTTCCAAGTTAGGATGGTGAGTGGCTTGGAGGGGAACTTGCAGGTGGTGGTGTTCCCATGTGTCTGCTGCCTTTTATCCCAGCACAAGTCAAAACTGGGAGAAATCATAGAATCCCTACAGTGCAAAAGGAGGCCATTCAGCCCATTGAGCCTGCACCGACAACAATCCCACCCAGGCCCTATCCCTGTCCCCATAAGGGGAGAGTGCAGGGTTAGACTCTGAAACGTTAACTCTGTTTTCTCTCAGCACAGAGACTGTGATGTGTTTCCAGAAGTTTCTGATCTGCTGCCTGATTTGCAGGAAGTGTTTCTGTTAGCCTGAGACAGTCGAACTCCCAGAGGACGGTTCACTCTCCGGCACTCACTAATGTAATTAAATAAGTCATGGCTTAGTGGTATGATGCTTGCCTCTGACTTACAAGGGTGTAGGTTCAAAGTTCCATCCCAGCACAGAATTATGCACAAAACCTGATGCTCACACTTCAGTGCAGTGCTGAGGAAGTGCTCCACCAGAAATTTCAAGTAGGTACATAAATGTCCCATCTTGAGGAAGAGTGAGGGAGTTGTTACCAACATTCATAACTCAACCACCAACAACAGCGGCACGGTAGCATAGTGGTTAGCACTGCTGCTTCACAGCTCCAGGGACCTGGGTTCGATTCCCGGCTCGGGTCACTGTCTGTGTGGAGTTTGCACATTCTCCTCGTGTTTGCGTGGGTTTCCTCCGGGTGCTCCGGTTTCCTCCCACAGTCCAAAGATGTGCAGGTTAGGTTGATTGGCCATGCTAAAATTGCCCCTTAGTGTCCTGGGATGTGTAGGTTAGAGGAATTAGTGGGTAAAATATGTAGGGATATGGGGGTAGGGCCTGGGTGGGATTGTGGTCGGTGCAGACTCGATGGGCCGAATGGCCTCTTTCTGTACTGTAGGGTTTCTATGATTCTATGAACAACGAAAACACATTGGGGGGAATTTTCCCATCCCATCCTTCAGGGGAAACATAGAGGGCAGACCGTGCAAAGTCTGTTGACCTTGGGCAGGATTTTCCGGTTTTAGGGCAGGCGTGGCTGGAGAATCCTGCCCATTATTTATCAGCTAAAATCTGGTTATTGCATCTCATCATAGAAACATACAGCACAGAAGGAGGTTGTTCAGCCCTATATGCATGCGCCTGTCATTTAAAAAGAACTGTTCAATTTGTCCCTCATCCGTGTTCTTTTCCTCTTGTCCTGCTCTCCCACTCCCCACTTCCCTTTCCAAATGTATACCTAATTCCCTATTGAAAGCTACCTTGAGGCAGTGCATTCCGGGTCATAATTAATTTCCTGAATTCCTGGCTGTGCAGAAATTAGCCGCTGTTATTGCGACCGCAAGATCAAGAGTACTTCACAGGCTGCAAAGCATTTTGGAACTTCAAAATATATATATATATATACACAAGGGGTGGCACAGTGGAGGGGGTGGCAAGGTGGCACAGTGGTTAGCACTGCTGCCTCACAGCACCAGGGACCCAGGTTCAATTCCCTGCCTCGCATCACTGTCTGTGGGGAGTTTGCATGTTCTCCTCGTGTCTGCATGGGTTCCCTCTGGGTGCTCCGGTTTCCTCCCACAGTCCAAAGAGGTGCGAGTTAGGTGGATTGGCCATGCTGAATTGCTTCTTAGTGTCAGGGGGGCTAGCTGGGGTAAATGCATGGGGTTATGGGGATAGGGCCTGGGTGGGATTGTTGTCGGTGCAGATGGGCCAAATGATAACTCATTATCACGGTGGCACAGTGGTTAGCACTGATGTCCCACAGCACCAGGGACCCTGGTTCAATTTTGGCTTGGGTAACTGTCTGTAACGGGGACACATTCTCCCCGTGTCTGCGTGGATTTCCTCTGGGTGCTCTGATTTCCTCCATAGTCCAAAGATGTGTAGGTTAGGTGCATTGGCCGTGCTAAATTGCCCCTTAGTGTCCCAGGAAGCTTGGGTTAGAGGGATTGGTGGGGTAAATATGTGGGGTTACGGGGATAGAGCCTGGATGGGATTGTGTTGGTGCAGACTTGATGGGCCAAATGGCCTCTTTCTGCACTGCAGGGATTCTTCTATGGTTCTCTGATATGAATATGCTTGCTTTCTTTTTAAGGAAGAATATCAGAGGGCAGGGTGAAAAATTTAAAAGGGAAATAGAATATTTAAAAAAATTAAAAACTGCAAGCGTCCTTCAGTAGAACATTTTACAGCTTTATTAAATTTGTAACATCATTTATTCGCCTGGAGTTCATCCCACCCTCTAGTGGTGGTAATAATAGCTCTGCAATTGACGTTTTACTGTCATTGACCGCCACCTGCTGATTAGAAACCATATCACACCTTCATATTATTTACTGTCAATATGGCTACTGAGGCAGCAAAACAAATTTGAGATAGAATGAGATAAAATGAGAGATATAAAATTAAGGCCATGTTTGCAATCACAGGTGGATGTAATACATTGCATGACTGGAAGAAGAGGAGGGAAGTTCTCCTGTTGCCTTGACAGTGACTAGACTTAAAAAGTAACACATTGACTGTAAGGCACTTTGGAAAATCCTGAGGTCAAGAAAGTTACCCGATTATTGCAATTTCTTTATTTCCCACCAAGGACAGATAATGCTGTTGTTTATCTCAATGCATCTCGGCCTTTTGGCTGGGATGCAGATGGAATCAAGCCTTGGAGGAGGAAATCTCCCCCTCCTCCAATCAGCTTGGCTCATGTAGATCAGGCCCAAGTCAGGTGTGAAGCTTGGATCGGAAATGTCTCAACTTGTTGAGACTCTGAATTGGACTTGATTTGATTGAATTGGAAAAGTATTAAACAAAATGTTGTTTATCTCAATGCTGCTTATGAGATCTTGTATGCGAATTGGTCACTACATCTGTCGGCAATATAATAGCGGCTACACTTCAATAAGTAACTCATTAGCTGTGAATTGCTTTGGGCTACCCGAGGTCAAGGCCAGTATTATACTAATGCAAATTCTTTACTTAAAAGAGAATTGTATAATAAGCTGTATATTTACCTTTGTCCTCACGTTCATCTACAATCAAAACTTTTGAAATTTAATTGTGAAATGAATAGAACACCTCATCCTCCACCCCTGTTCTCAGTGACTACACATAAAGTAGGAGGTGATGGCTTAGTGGTATTATTGCTGGACTATTAATCCAGAAACTTAGCTAATGTTCTGGGGACCCAGGTTCAAATCCTGCCATGGCATCTGGTGGAATTTGAATTCAATAGAAAATATCTGGAATTAAGAATGACTTTGAAACCATTGTTGATTGTCGGAGAAACCCATCTGGTTATTAAGCCATCATTAAGAAGTGCTTCGAAAGGTTAGTCATGGCACAAATCAATTCCGGCCCCCCAGATTGCCTGGGTTCACTACAGTTCACCTACCGCCACAACAGGTCCACAGCAGACACCATCTCCCTGGCCCTGCACTCAATCCTGGAACACCTAGATAACAAAGTCATCTATTTCAGATTCTTATTTATCGGCTACAGCTTAGCCTTCAACACCATTATTCCTATGAAACTCATCTCCAAACTCTATGGCCTGGGGCTCAGCTCCTCCCTCTGCAACTGGATCCTGAACTTCCTAGCCCACAGACCACAATCAGTAAGGATAGGGAACAACACCTCCTCCACAATCATCCTCAACACCGGTGCCCCACAAGGCTGTGTCCTCAGCCCCTTAGTATACTCCTTATACACCTACGACTGTGTGACCACTTGTGCCTTGTAGATGGTGGATAGGCTTTGGGGAGTCAGGTGTGAGTTACTTGCCACAGTATTCCTAGCCTCTGACCTGTTCTTGTAGCCATTAATGATTAATGTAGAGTGTAGTGGTTTGGCTGATGAATCGTACAATGTAAAGAATCAGAGGCCTGCGATATTATGCAGGGAAGTCACAGAATCTGGAGTAATCATTACCTACAGAGCAGATAGGGTTCGGCGATGAATGAGGAAGGCCACTGATATGAAGAAGAAACAAGAGCAGAAACAATAACTGATCACCTGTTAAGTTAATGTAAAGTCAAGAGGATGAGTCCTTTACTGCAGCATTGCTGGAGTGACTAGCAGCCTCAACAACTTGCATTTATATAACACCTTTAATCTAATAAAGCACTGTAAGCATGTCACAGGGGCCTTATGGAACAGAATTTGACCCCAGACACGTAGGGAGGTATTAGAGCAGATGGCCAAAAACATTGACAAAGAGATGGGTTTTAAAGAGAATCTTGAAGAAGGAAAGAGAGACTGAGAGGTGGTGAGGGTTAGGGTGGGAATTTCGAGTTTAGGCCAAAGCAACCAATGGTGAAGTGTTTAAAATCATGGGATCCCCAAAACTAGATGAATGCCGATAGCTTGGCGGGTTGCGTGGCTGAAGGAGATGGCACTGATAGGGTGGGGAAATGCCTCAGAAAGCCTTGAAAATAAGGATGTGAATTTTAAAAACACAGTTTAACCTGGAGCCAATGTAGCAAAGAACAAAGAACAGTACAGCACAGGAAACAGGCCCTTCGGCCCTCCAAGCCTGTGCCGCTCCTTGGTCCAACTAGACCAATCGTTTGTATCCCTCCATTCCCAGGCTGCTCATGTGACTATCCAGGTAAGTCTTAAACGATGTCAGCGTGCCTGCCTCCACCACCCTACTTGGCAGCGCATTCCAAGCCCCCACCACCCTCTGTGTAAAAAACATCCCTCTGATATCTGAGTTATACTTCGCCCCTCTCACCTTGAGCCCGTGACCCCTCATGATCGTCACCTCCGACCTGGGAAAAAGCTTCCCACTGTTCACCCTATCTATCCCCTTCATAATCTTGTACACCTCTATTAGATCTCCCCTCATTCTCCGTCTTTCCAGGGAGAACAACCCCAGTTTACCCAATCTCTCCTCATAGCTAAGATCCTCCATACCAGGCAACATCCTGGTAAACCTTCTCTGCACTCTCTCTAACGCCTCCACGTCCTTCTGGTAGTGCGGCGACCAGAACTGGACGCAGTACTCCAAATGTGGCCTAACCAGCGTTCTATACAGCTGCATCATCAGACTCCAGCTTTTATACTCTATACCCCGTCCTATAAAGGCAAGCATACCATATGCCTTCTTCACCACCTTCTCCACCTGTGTTGCCACCTTCAAGGATTTGTGGACTTGCACACCTAGGTCCCTCTGTGTTTCTATACTCCTGATGACTCTGCCATTTATTGTATAACTCCTCCCTACATTATTTCTTCCAAAATGCATCACTTCGCATTTATCCGGATTAAACTCCATCTGCCACCTCTCCGCCCAATTTTCCAGCCTATCTATATCCTGCTGTATTGCCCGACAGTGCTCTTCGCTATCCGCAAGTCCAGCCATCTTCGTGTCATCCGCAAACTTGCTGATTACACCAGTTACACCTTCTTCCAAATCATTTATATATATCACAAATAGCAGAGGCCCCAGTACAGAGCCCTGCGGAACACCACTGGTCACAGACCTCCAGCTGGAAAAAGACCCTTCGACCACTACCCTGTCTCCTATGGCCAAGATGTGGAGATGCCGGCGTTGGACTGGGGTAAGCACAGTAAGAAGTCTCACAACACCAGGTTAAAGTCCAACAGGTTTATTTGGTAGCAAATACCATAAGCTTTCGGAGCAATGCTCCTTCGTCAGATGGAGTGGTCTCTGTTCTCAAACAGGGCACAGACACAGAAATCAAATTACAGAATACTGATTAGAATGCAAATCTCTACAGCCAGCCAGGTCTTAAATGTACAGACAATGTGGGGGGAGGGAGCATTCAACACAGGTTAAAGAGATGTGTATTGTCTCCAGACAGTACAGCTTGTGAAATTGTGCAAGTCCAGGAGGCAAGCTGTGGGGGTTACTGATAATGTGACATAAATTCAACATCCCGGTTTAGACCGTCCTCATGTGTGCGGAACTTGGCTATCAATTTCTGCTCAGTGACTCTGCGCTGTCGTGTGTCGTGAAGGCCATTGTCGTGAAGACCATTGTCCGCAGCAAACTACCCAGCCTTCAGGAGAACAGTGACCACGACACCACACAACCCTGCCACAGCAACCTCTGCAAGACGTGCCGGATCATCAACACGGATGCCATCATCTCACGTGAGAACACCATCTACCAGGTACACGGTACCTACTCTTGCAACTCGGCCAACGTTGTCTACCTGATACGCTGCAAGAAAGGATGTCCCGAGGCATGGTACATTGGGGAAACCATGCAGACGCTACGACAACGGATGAATGAACACCGCTCGACAATCACCAGGCAAGACTGTTCTCTTCCTGTGGGGGAGCACTTCAGCAGTCACAGGCATTCAGCCTTGGACCTTCAGGTAAGCGTTCTCCTGGGCGGCCTTCACGACACACGACAGCGCAGAGTCACTGAGCAGAAACTGATAGCCAAGTTCCGCACACATGAGGACGGTCTAAACCGGGATGTTGGATTTATGTCACATTATCAGTAACCCCCACAGCTTGCCTCCTGGACTTGCACAATTTCACAAGCTGTACTGTCTGGAGACAATACACATCTCTTTAACCTGTGTTGAATGCTCCCTCCCCCCACATTGTCTGTACATTTAAGACCTGGCTGGCTGTAGAGATTTGCATTCTAATCAGTATTCTGTAATTTGATTTCTGTGTCTGTGCCCTGTTTGAGAACAGAGACCACTCCATCTGACGAAGGAGCATTGCTCCGAAAGCTTATGGTATTTGCTACCAAATAAACCTGTTGGACTTTAACCTGGTGTTGTGAGACTTCTTACTGTCCTATGGACAAGCCAGATCTCCACCCATCTAGCCACTTCTCCTTGTATCCCATGAGCCTTCACCTTCTTAACCAACCTGCCATGTGGGACTTTGTCAAATGCCTTACTGAAATCCATATAGACGACATCCACGGCCCTTCCTTCATCAACCGTTTTTGTCATTTCCTCAAAAAACTCCATCAAATTTGTAAGGCACGACCTCCCTCTTACAAAACCATGCTGTCTTAAGTCAAAGAAACAGTGGGCAAGATCTTTGAGCTGTTCACGACAGCATGTTCTTCTGGTCTCATTGACAATGTATCCCTGCCACGGGTTTCCCGATGGCTGGGGAAGGGGTTGGATTCAATGGGAAATCCCATTGACAGCAGCGGGACCAGAAGATCGCATGGTAGGTTGTTGCCAAAGGTTAAATCTCACGGGATCCAGAGTGAGGTAGCCAATTGGATATAAAATTGGTTTGACGACAGAAGACAGAGGGTGATTGAGGAGGATTGTTTTTCAAACTGAAGGCCTGTGACCAGTGGTGTGCCTCAGGGATCGGTGCTGGGTCCACTGTTATTTGTTATTTATGTTCATGATTTAGATGAGAATTTAGGAGGCATCGTTAGTAAATTTGCAGATGACACCAAGATTGGTGGCATAGTGGACAGTGAAGAAGGTTATCTAGGATTGTAATGAGATCTTGATCAATTAGGCTAGTGGGTTGATGAATGGCAGATGGAGTTTAATTTAGATAAATGCAAGGTGATGCATTTTGGTAGATCGAACAAGAGCAGGACTTACTCAGTTAATGGTGGACATTGGGGAAAGTTATAGAACAAAGAGATCGAGGGGTACAGGTTCATAGCTCTTTGAAAGTGAAGTCACAGGTGGACAGAGTGGTGAAGAAGGCATTTGGCATGCTTGGTTTCATTGGTCAAAACATTGAATACAGGAGTTGGGACGTCCTGTTGAAGTTATACAAGACATTGGTAAGGCCACACTTGGAATACTGTGTACAGTTCTGGCCACCGTATAAAAGCAAGAATATTAATAAAATAGAAAGAGTGCAGAAAATATTTACCAGGATGCTACCGGGACTTGATGGTTTGAGTTATAAGGAGAGGTTGGATAGACTGAGACTTTTTTCACTGGAGTGTAGAAGGCTGAGGGTGAACTTATAGAGGTCTATAAAATAATGAGGGGCACAGATAAGATAGATAGTCAATATCTTTTCCCAAAAGTAGGAGAGTCTAAAACTGGAGGGCATAAGTTTAAGGCGAGAGGGGAGAGATACAAAAGGGTCCAGAGGGGCAATATTTTCACACAGAGGGTGGTGAGTGTCTGGAGCTGCCAGGGGCAGTAGTAGAGGTGGGTACAATTTTGTCTTTTAAAAAGCATTTAGACAGTTACATGGGTAAGATGGGTATTGAGGGAAATGGGCCTAACGCAGACAATTGAGAATAGCTTAGTGGTAAAAGCTGGACAGTATGGACAAGTTGGGCCAAAGGGCCTGTTTCCATACTGTAAACCTCTATGACTCCTGCTGGCCAATAGTGGACCTCCTCCCGCTGAGAAACACGGCATGGGTGAGCTTGAAAATCCTGGCCTGTAAGTTTATGAGTTGTTAAACACAAGAAAAAATAATAAAGATGTGATGATGCACACACATAGATATAAGGAGTAAGAAAGAGTCCAATAAACAGTTAAAGAATATATGATTAAGCCCTTTGCTTGTTTTTGAGGCACAGATTATTGAACTTGCAGTCATTTGAACGATGTAGTTTCCTGTAGAATTCTGGAGTTGACTTTCTTCAGGTCTGCAGTTTGGTTGAAAACAGTTTTTTAGCTCCCAGAGAGAGAGAGAGAAAGATCTTTTCTGCTCTTTTCCAGCAGTGTTTTAGATGACTGCCATGTTTTCTCCTCCTCCTGTTTTTTTTGATTTGATTTGATTTGATTTATTATTGTCACATGTATTAACATACAGTGAAAAGTACTGTTTCTTGCGCGCTATACAGAGAAAACATAGAGAAGAATACAAGAGAGTGCAGAATGTAGTGTTACAGTCGTAGCTAGGGTTTAGAGAAAGATCAACTGAATGCGAGGTAAGTCCATTCAAAAGTCTGACCGCAGCAGGGAAGAAGCTGTTCTTGAGTCGGTTGGTACGTGACCTCAGACTTTTGTATCTTTTTCCCGACGGAAGAAGGTGGAAGAGAGAATGTCTGGGGTGCGTGGGGTCCTTAATTATGCTGGCTGCTTTGCCGAGGCAGCGAGAAGTGTAGACAGAGTCAATGGATGGGAGGCTGGTTTGCGTGATGGATTGGGCTACATTCATGACCTTTTGTAGTTCCTTGCGGTCTTGGGCAGAGCAGGAGCCATACCAAGCTGTGATACAACCAGAAAGAATGCTTTTTATGGTGCATCTGTAAAAGTTGGTGAGAGTCGTAGCTGACATGCCAAATTTCCTTAGTCTTTTGAGAAGTAGAGACATTGATGGGCTTTCTTAACTATAGCGTCGGCATGGGGAGACCAGAACAGGTTGTTGGTGATCTGGACACCTAAAAACTTGAAGCTCTCGACTCTTTCTATTTCATCCCCATTGATGTAGACAGGGGCATGTTCTCCTCTACGCTTCCTGAAGTCAATGACAATCTCCTTCGTTTTGTTGACATTGAGGGAGAGATTATTGTTGCCGCACCAGTTCACCAGATTCTCTATCTCATTCCTGTACTCTCTCTCGTCGTTGTTTGAGATCCAACCCACTACGCTGGTGTCGTCAGCAAACTTGAAAATCGAATTGGAGGGGAATTTGGCCGCACAGTCATAGGTGTATAAGGAGTATAGCAGGGGGGCTGAGAACACAGCCTTGTGGGGCACCGGTGTTGAGGATGATCATGGAGGAGGTGTTGTTGTCTGTCCTTACTGATTGTTAGTTAGGAAGTTCAGGATCCAGTCACAGAGGGAGGTGCCGAGACCCAGGCCATGGAGTTTGGAGATGAGTTTCATGGGAATAATAGTGTTGAAGGTTGAGCTGTAGTCAATAAATAGGAGTCTGACATAGGTGTCCTTGTTATCTAGGTGTTCCAGGGTTGAGTGCAGGGCCAGGGAAATGGCATCTACTGTGGATCTGTTGCGGCGGTAGGCAAACTGTAGTGGATCCAAGTAGTCCAGGAGGCTGGAATTGATTCGTACTATGACTAACCTTTCAAAGCACTTCATAATGATGGATGTCAGAGCCACCAGCCGATAGTCATTAAGGCACGCTGCTTGGTTTTTCTTAGGTACCTGGATGATGGTTGTCTTCTTGAAGCAGATAGGGACCTCAGATTGTTGTAAAGAGAGGTTGAAGATATCTGTGAACACCCCCGCCAGCTGATCTGCGCAGGATCTGAGTGCACGTCCGGGTACCCCATCCGGGCCAGTCGTTTTCCATGGGTTGACTTTCGAGAAAGGTGTTCTGACATCTGCAATGGTGACCCCAGATACAGATTCATCCAGGGCTTCCAGGGTGGAGGGCATACTCTTGCTGACCTCTTGCTATCTGTGCTTGACCTGTGAACTTGTAGATAGCTCTCACTCAGTCACCATTTCCTGTCATTATGACATCTCTAGAAAGGAAGACAAGTAAAAGCTTGCTTTTAATCATTGTTCGGGATGGTGGAAAGGCATGGTGGGTCATATGGGATGCAAATGGCACCACCGCTATGGGAGAAAACTATTGTGGAATGATTTACGTTGATCGTCCATGGGATAGTGACAGAAGTTGATGCATGATGGAACTTCCAGTAAATCCCCTCCTTTGTCAGATTGACTCAGTTGGTAATACTCCAGCATCAAAGGCAGAAGATTTTCAGTTAGGTTCTACTATAGACCTGCGCACATAATCTAGGCTAAACACCTGTGCATCCCTGAGGCATTGCCAAATGTGGCACCTTTTCAAACAAACATTACACCGAAACTCAACCTGTCTGCTCTGATGGATTACAAGATTCAATAGCAGTACCAGTAAGGTGTTTTCCCAAGGTTACATCCTCCATGAACACTGCCAAAGGCAACCATCGCTGTTTTTGACAATTTACTGTGTACAAAGTGTAAGCTGTGTTTGCATTCACAATAATTGAAATTGCTTCAGAGAGTAAATTTGTTGGTCAGTAATCATTTTGGAACATCCTGAGAAGATTAAAGGCATTATATAAATGTCATGGAATCATTGAATCATACAGCAGAAGAGGCCCTTCAGCCCATCGAGGCCTCACCAACACATTAGAAACATCTGAACTCCCACCTATTTCCATCTCCCAGCACTTGGCCCATAGCCCTGAATGTTATGATGTGTCAAGTGCTCATCCAGATACTTTTTAAAGGATGTGAGGCAACCCGCCTCTACCGCCCTCCCAGGCAGCGCATTCCAGACCGTCACCACCCTCTGGGTAAAAGAGTTTTTCCTCACATCTCCCCAAACCTCCTGCCCCTCATCTTGAACCTATGTCCCCTCGTGACTGACCCTTCAATTAAGGGGAACAGCTGCTCCTTATCCACTCTGCACATGTCTCTCATAATCTTGTACACCTCGATCAAAAGGCGTTTGATAAGGTACCACACAAAAGGTTGCTGAAGAAGATTGGGTCACACGGAGTTGGGGGTAGGGTGTTAGCGTGGATTGGGGATTGGCTATCCGACAGAAAGCAGAGAGTTGGAATAAATGGGTGCTTTTCTGGTTGGCAGATGGTAACTAGTGGCATGCCGCAGGATCGGTACTGGGGCCTCAACTATTTATCATTTATATAGACGATCTGGAGGAGGGGACTGAGTGTGGGGTAACAAAGTTTGCAGACGACACAAAGATAAGTGGAAAAGTGAATCGTGTGGAAGGCGTAGAAGATCTGCAGAGAGATTTGGACAGGCTGAGTGAGTGGGTGAGGATCTGGCAGATGGAGTATAACGTTGACAAATGCGAGGTTATTCACTTTGGAGGAAATAATAGCAAATTGGATTATTATCTAAATGGAAAAAAATTACAACACGCTACTGTGCAAAGGGACCTGGGGGTCCTTGTGCATGAGATGCAAAAACCCAGTCTGCAGGTGCAACAGGTGATCAAGAAGGCAAATAGGATGTTGGCCTATATCGCAAGGGGGATAGAATATAAAAGCAGAGATGTCTTGCTGCATCCGTACAGGGCATTGGTGAGGCCGCAGCTGGAATACTGTGTGCAGTATTGGTCCCCTTATTTGCGGAAGGATATATTGGCCTTGGAGGGAGTGCAGAGAAGGTTCACCAGGTTGATACCAGAGATGAGGGGTGTTGATTATGAGAGACCGAGCAGATTGGGTTTGTACTCGTTGGAATTTAGAAGGTTGAGGGGGGATCTTATAGAGACCTATAAGATAATGAAGGGGCTGGATAGGGTAGAGGTGGAGAGATTCTTTCCACTTAGAAAGGAAGCTAGAACTAGAGGGCACAGCCTCAAAATAAAGGGGGGTCAGTTTAGGACAGAGTTGAGGAGGAACTTCTTCTCTCAGAGGGTGGTGAATCTCTGGAATTCTCTGCCCACTGAATTGGTGGAGGCTACCTCGTTGAATATGTTTAAATCACGGATAGATGGATTCCTGATCGGTAAGGGAATTAGGGATTATAGGGATCAGGCGGGTAAGTGGAACTGATCCACTTCAGATCAGCCATGATCTTATTGAATGGCGGGGCAGGCTCGAGGGGCTAGATGGCCTGCTCCTGCTCCTATTTCTTATGTTCTTATGATCAGAGTGCCCCTCAGTCTTCTCTGCTCCAATGAAAACAACCCAAGCCTACGCAACCTCTCTTCATGTAAATTATTTCTACATATGTTGTATTCTACCCTGCAGCTTACCTTATTAGTTTGTGTAATTTAATAATTAGAAAACAGTTCTGATACCTTTAATGGCTTGGCTTTGGTATAGCGTTGTCTGCTTTGCATGGGAGGTAGTTTTCATTTCATAACATCATATTGACATGGCAACTTAGGCTGGGATTCTCCCAAAAAAGTTCAAAGTGTTGAATTCACAGGAAAACTGGAGTAAATTGTGTTGTTTTTTTCAGTGGGAGTTCACACTAGAATCTCCCACACTCTGTGCAATGCAGAGATCACCAGCGTGATTATCATTAGATTTCAGGGGGCGGGGCCTATTCCCACCCAGGAGGCAGACAGTTCAGGGCCTCTCTCCAGCCCGCCCTGATCGTGGCCTCCCTCCAGCCCCCATCGATCGCAATGACAGAATGACAGCCGGACCCTCCCCATCCATGCCGATCGCCCCCTAGGCTCCGCCCCCCAGCTGACCCCACCTCTAGGCCCCGCCCCCTTTACATTGCCCATGCCTGATGGGCAGTGCCACGGTGCCCCCTGAACATGGGCACTTAGCTTCTTGGGCAGTGCCAGGGAACACAGGCTGGCACTGCCAGGGTGCCCATTCCCAGGGGGCACCGCCCTCCACCGCCCGAACCCCTGGGGGGCCCCAATTGCCCTCCTTTCATTCCAGCATGGTCGAAAGTGGGGAGCTAGTCTGAACCCCACTGGAGTGAAATACTCCTGACGGGGTGGAAAATGCTAGCGGGTCCGGAGAATTCAGTCCCGGGCCTGCTATTCACATTTGAATTACATTAAAATGAGATTAAAATAACTTACCTGGTGTTCCCGCCGGTTTCTAGCACGAATCAGGCGGCACCGGATATCCGGCAGTGGGAGCTTCACGCACGGCAGGAACGCATGTGCGAATCCCACGAATCGACCGACACGCAATTATCCCGGCCCGCCACACTAAAAAATTAATGCGGCGGGATGAGAGAATCCCCCCCCCTCCCCGCCCCCACCGACCTAATTTTGTCTTGCTCTCTCTAGTGAACAACCTGAAAGATCACTTGAATCACTTGAATCAGAGGCTGTTCATTCAACCACCCAAAATGTTCCATACTTCAGCGAAGACACACTGCCAATCACATCCCCACAATTCAAATAATCAGGAGCCAGAGGCATTCATGGTGTCCAGAAGACGTAAGGATCAATTTTGAGAATCGCTGTTCATACCTCACAAGCAAAGGGTGTGGGCAGGAAAATTAGGCACTCAGCCACTCAGGGAACCCAACTTTCTGACAGGTAATTTGAGAGCAAAAGAGTTCATGACACCAGCAGACGGAGGCTTCATATCGATATTAAATTAGTTTCAGCTTTACAAAGCCTCATCAGGCAGGATGTTGGAGCCCATCCCACCTGGCGGGATATTCTGGTCCTGTCAAACTGAATGGAGATTTAAATGGCTCATCACATCTGCCGGGGGGAGACATGCTGTTCCGTGGCCATGAAATCAAAATCTTACATCAATTGGCATGGTTCAAACCATGCCTTTGAAAACTGACACATGAAACAGGCATCTTAGAGAATTCAGATAAATCAGCAAGTTCGTTTTGCTTATTATGTGCCCATTGCTAAGGTCAAAGTTTATTTATTAGTCACAAGTAAGGCTTACATTAACACTGCAATGAAGTTACTGTGAAATTCCCCTAGTTGCCATAATGATACTGAACACGAGTTTGATCCCAGCAGTCACTTCCTTTCCAGGGTGAGCCTGTCAAACAGGTACTCTCCCATGCCATTCCCAGGGGCTCCCAGTCTCTTCAGGTTGGTGATGTGATTTCCAAGCTTTTTGATCACCTTCACTTGTTCATCCAAGTAATGAGTCTTCAGGAAGTCACAAAGATAAGGATCAGTGTGTCCAGAGGAGAGTTTGTGCAGATCCAGCAGACTCTGGTTCACGTTCTGTATTTAGTTGTATTTAGCTCCATGCGCTGGATAATTCTGTTGAGTCAAGCTCAAATTTTACATATTTGCTTTTGACTGACAACATTTTGCTTCATTATTCTTAGTTGCTGCTGGCTTTGCCATTGCACCATACACAGAGAGAATAAACATTGCTTTTGGGGTTCAAATGTGCTGCATAATTGGCAGAAAGCGGAAGTGTTGATTAGGAACCAACAAACACAAGGTTTAATTACATCATAGCCCCACACCCATCACCATCCCAGGGCCTATATTTAAAGATATCTCCATCACTGCCCAGACACATACCCTTCACTTCACAAGACAAACTGTTAAAAAGAACTGTATCATCTGCTTGCACAGAGGCCTGCAAACAACAAATGAATCAAGATGACTCTTCTTGTGGAAGTGAAGGCTACCACAGTTGAATTTCATGCTTATTTTGCTTTCCCAGCTAACTCAAGGGACATGCACAGTCTACAGTGCAAATGTGTAGTAGGCAAATGACAACTCCAGGACCATCACTACTTTGGAAAGGATGCATCAGTGTCAAATCTGTATTTTCCCATTCCATAACATCAATAAGACTCAGCACATTCCCAAGAAATTTTCAGTCGCTGGGGGCAGAATCTTCCATTCTGGATCTAACTCCGGTGGAGGGTGGGTAAGTTGGAGTGATTCCCACTGGGACGGCTGAACACGGGCTATTTAACTAATTCGTTATACATCAGGAGGATCATAGTAAATCTTGTGGTGGGGCGGGCAGGAAGTCACTCACCCCTCTGTCATCTCATTTGACCGAAGGTCCCGGTGCCATATTTAAACAGACGCAGGCAATTGTTCACTCATTGCAGGCCAGGAGGTCCACACTGCTCCTTCAGAGTCCTTGCGGCTGCAGCTCTTGCAGCAGAAGCTGGCAGATGAGAGCAATCACACCCTGGGACATAAGAGGACACCTCCGACATTGCCTTTCACTCATTTCCAGATAAGAGCACTGCCAGCGATACACCCATGGCTGAGCTATTGCTCACTATTGCAGTGGATCCTGTTCACCAGCACCTTGACCTGCTGCCTTTTTCTGCTCAGGTCCTTGCTCCTCCTGGATCTTCCATTCAGCATTTGCCATGCTATATATACATGTATTTGTGTTAATTTTGAGTGAGTTTTTGTGCCAGACCAACAAAGAGATGCTAGTTGTGGGGAATTTAATATTCTCCCATTTCTTTATTCCTATGATCAGGAACACATGTTATGAGATCCAAAATAACAGAAAAAGAGCTACATGCAGACCTTTTCTCTGTGCTGCATGAACCAAGTGCCTTAGTCTCAGCTTCAGGAAAAGAGCCTCCTACTGCACCAGTGTGACATTTCCACTTCCCACGCCAGCTATCCTGTGATTCCTCTGAACGATGTAGATTGCAGGCAATTTTGTACTGTGCATACATGTTAGAAAGAGATAGAATAACCTGGTGAGTTTATACAATCATGAGTGAAAAGAAGCATTAATGCCAATAGCCATGACTGAATTGTAAAGCAAGTGCCCAAAATTAAAATGCACAATGAGTAATGCCGATTTGATACCATTTTAGACCTCGTCTCTCCAGCTAAAGCCATTTCTTAACTGCGCAGAGTTGAATTGTGTGCAGTAGAGGGAAATCTCCCTCTGCCCACCCCACTAGCACTATCTGAAGGGATCATCAACAAAGTGCAAGTTGGATAGCTGCTGCTAGTGGCAGTTTGTGGATGTGTCGGATGCTTGTTGATGATGTCTGCAAGGAGTGGTGCTTGTAGTGACTACAATGGCTCTGGGCACACCACTCACTTTCCATCATAAAGTTTAAAGTTTATTTATTAGTGTCACAAGTAGGCTTACATTAACATTGCAATGAAGTTATTGTGAAAATCCCCAAGTCGCCATACTCCAGCGCCGTTCAGGTACTCTGAGGGAGAATTTAGCATGGCCAATGCACCTAACCAGCACGTCTTTCGGACTGTGGGAGGAAACTGGAGCACCAAAGGAAACCCACACAGAACGGGATCGGGGAGAACGTGCAGACTCTGCACAGACAGTGACCCAAGCCGGGAATCGAACCTGGGTCCCTGGATGCTAAAGTTGCAATTCTCCTTGAGTCAAAGAATGAGAGGGAGATGGTGTGGAGAGAGCAAAGAAGGGGACAAACCGCTCACAGAGGAGGGGAAAGGGTCTCACCAGGAGGCTTTATCCACCTCTAATCCTCCAGGAGCATTTTCCCTCCCTCAACTTAAGCCAGAAGCAGTCTGTGCATCATCTGTGAGTCGCAAAGGAAGTGTGACTGGTCTCTGTCACCTCTTGGATTCAGACATACAGTTTCAAAGCAGGAGCAGGGTAACACTGCCAGTCGCTGTGAGTCCTCCTGGGTTTCTTCACATTGGGATCCTTCCAGGCTGGAAGAGGTGGCATTTCTAACACCTCTAGTTCACTGTCCACTGCTCCATCAGAGAGATCACAGATTGCCCAGAGAGAGGACTTCATTGTGTGCTCTCTGAGCGGAGTGAAGCAGGCAGAGCACACACATGGCTTAGCCCGGAAAGCGGAGAGGAGGAAGGCAGGATTGAGCCGGCACTAATGCATTCCATCTGGGCATCCGTGAGTGACTCTCTCGACTCCAACGAATACAACCCCAGATCCCTTTTGTACAACAGTTGTTTAATTTATTCATGCGATGTGAGGGTGGCTGGCTAAACCAGCACTTATTGCAAATTCCTAGTTGTCCTTAAGAAGGTGGTAGTGAGCCACATTCTTGAGCTACAGCAGACCATGTGGTGTAGATACTCCCACAATGCTGTTAGGAAGGGAGTTCCAGGATTTTGACACAGTGAAGGAATGTGGTGGTATAGTCCCAAGTGTTCTGACTTGGAGGTGAACTTGCAGGTGGTGGTGTCCCCATGTGTCTGCTGCCCTTGTTCTTCTAGGTGGTAGTGGTTGTGGGTTTGTAGTTGCTGTCATGAAGATTAGGTTCCATAGAGTTACTGCCATTCTCCCTCAGCAGTGCCTCAGCAATCTGAGTATCTGCTGAAACACGGATTGCTAGACTATTGCAACACCCTGAAAGCCTTTTTGAGCACTGGTATTCGCAGCTGAGGTGGCAGCAGTCTGAACTTGCATAACCTCAATCTGAATTGCCACTGCAGCACTCAGACTGGGTGACTCCTGCTGGAGCTGTAACGGAAGCTGAGATCAGACATCAGATGCTGCATCATGTTCAGCTTCACAAATGTACTCCTGGAGTTGGCCACCACTTGCATGCTGGAAAGGGTGGGCTCCAAGCTCTCTGCAAAACCTTGTGCAAAGTTAGAATTGGACTCCTCCATATGTCTTTACAGTGACAGCAAGCTTTCAGGCATGCCTACCAATGCACCAAGCATTTCTGTGTGCATGCCTCTGTCTATAAGCAGCCCCAATACAGTCCTCTCCTCTGCAGCAGGATTCATTGGCAGCCTGGACCTCCAAGGAGTTGGCACCTGTGCCATCCTTTCCTGCTGCTCTGGTTGAAACCCACTTGTGCCCAGTAACTGACCATGGGCAGGCCTTGCCTCCGTGTCACCTCTAAAGTATACACAGCTCTAGTATTTGAGTATACTGGCTGAGTATGAAATAGAGTGAGAGTACTTCCTCTTTGTCTGTGACTTGTTCCTCCAGGCTCTTGCACCAATTGTTGACCCCCCTGGCAGTCCTTGGAACCAGAAGAATAAAGATACAAGGTTAGGATTAGAGTGAAGAGAAGTGAGGCAAGCAAGGGGTGCGTGCTTAGACCTTCAGCAGCTTGCAAATCAGAAGAGATTGTGGGATGAATGAAAAGTGGGATTTGAGAAGATGGATTAGGCAGGAACATACTGTTGTCATGGCCGGACTGGCATGACAGTGACTCTTTAAAAAAACTCTATTTTTAAAAGCTACAAACGCTCCATTTTAAAATTCAAGATGGCGGCTGAAGACTATCAGACTCCAGAGAGAATAAAGAGGCCCCTTTTTCTGATAGTAACTCAACGTTTGTCAGACCAGGGCCTGAAGTTATTGTTCTGAGGGTGAGTGTACACTCGACAGGAATGAATGTAAAATTCTGCAAAATGACTTTGGACATGTGTCTTGACTGATGTCATTGCGCATACATACAATATTGAGGTCAGCAGGCACACAAGCAACTCAGATTCAAGCCAGCCAACAATTAAAGGGTTAATTAAGGTCATTAACAAGTCTATTGAATGTGATTTTACATTGCCCGAATGAGTTTTCTCTCATCACATGGGCAAAAAGTGTGGGTGGCCAGCACATTTTTATCAACTTGTCATCAACTAGTTTCTTCGCAAGTTTGTTGCTGTCTCAGTTCAAAGTCCTGCCAGATTTCCTTTTAATTACTGTAGCTTTTCAAACCTGCCTGGCTGTATATGAGGGCCTCATCTCCCCTGGAAGGTTTGCTTGAGGATTGCAGCATAGTACACTCTTGGTTGCAAGGAATAGGTCCTTGTGTATCTGATCCAATGGGGATAGTATACACAGCTGCCAGGACTTCTTCCGAAGAGGAAGAAAGGGGCAGGAGGGAGAGGAGGCCAGTTGATTGTGGGCAGCATCCCAGGGAGAGACCTGTGAGAGGAGAGGCAAAGGCTCTGTTGGTGCAGGTCCAGCAGAGAGATCAAGGTGGGGAGGTAAGCTGCAAATGCCATTACCCAGTAGCTAGAGTCCACAGACAGTGCTTCAACTACCTCCAAATCTCTGAGGTCCAGTGCCACAGGAGGCCACAACTTAAGAGGGACACAGTGACAGCAATATGCCAGATGATTGGGCCAGAAATCCCCTTTGTCTGTGAGGGTGGATACCCCATGCTAGTGGCTTTCAAGGTCACAGTGGCCCTCAGCCTGTACTCCATCAGTCTTTTCCAGGAGTTAGTGGGGGATCAGTGTGGTGTGACCCAATCAACTGCACACAGTCAAGCTCATGACTGATGCTATCTTCAGACATGTTCCCCTGCATCCAGGGTGTATTAGATTGCACTCATGTGGCCATCAGAGTGCCAGCAGGTGAACAAAGCCTTTGTGAACAAAAAGGACTGCCACTCAATGAATGTTCAGATCATCCACGACCACCAGACACAGATTCTCCAAGATTGCGTCCGTTATCCTGGGACATATGGCGGCACGGTAGCACAGTGGTTAGCACTGCTGCTTCACAGCTCCAGGGTCCTGGGTTCGATTCCCGGCTCGGGTCACTGTCTGTGTGGAGTTTGCACATTCTCCTCGTGTTTGCGTGGGTTTCCTCCGGGTGCTCCGGTTTCCTCCCACAGTCCAAAGATGTGCGGGTTAGGTTGATTGGCCAGGTTAAAAATTGCCCCTTAGAGTCCTGAGATCTGTAGGTTAGAGGGATTAGCGGGTAAAATATGTGGGGGTAGGGCCTGGGTGGGATTGTGGTCGGTGCAGACTCGATGGGCCGAATGGCCTCCTTCTGCACTGTAGGGTTTCTATGATTTCTATGACATCACATGACGTTTACATCTTGCTGAACTCACAAGTACCAAGTCTATTCATGGCTCCTGCATGATTGGATGGTGACAAGGGTTATCCCTTGAAAAGGTGGTTCATGACCCCACTCCGATACCCAAGAACAGAGGAGAGATACAATAGGAGTCATCCCTCCACAAGGGTGGCGATGGAGAGGACCGTTGAGCTGCTCAAGATGTGCTTCAGATGCCTGGATCAATCAGCATCTACCAGAGTGTGCATCCCTCATAGTCATGGCATACTGTACCCTGCACAACCTACCTCTGGCAAGGGGGAATCCAGTGAAGGCTGGGGAAAGTGAACAATTCTGCAGGCCAGTGTGGATGACTCCAGTAATGGGTCTGATGAAGACACAAGGTGAGGATGTGGAGGCAGATGAGAGAAACCTTCACAGAAGCAGGTTCACCAAGGATGTCTTGATCTTGTGAACCTTCAGCTAGGCATTGAAGGCATCGATGCTCCCTCATAGGTGTAAAAATTATATGGGGATTTGATTTTATTTTGATTTGATTTATTATTGTCACATGCATTAGTATACAGTGAAAAGTATTGTTTCTTGCACTATACAGACAAAGCATATTGTACATAGAGAAGGAAAGGAGAGGATGCAGAATGCAGGGCCTGTTTTGTGCTGTAGTTTTTCTATGTTTCTATACTTAATAGGATGGAGGGTTATAGGTAGGCCTAAAAGGTAGAGATATGTTCGGCACAACTTGTGGGGCCGAAGGGCCTGTTTTGTGCTGTAGTTTTTCTATGTTTCTATGTAATGTTACAGTCATAGCTAGGGTGTAGAGAAAGATCAACTTAATATAAAGTAGGTCCATTCAAAAGTCTGATGGCAGCAGGGAAGAAGCTGTTCTTGAGTTGGTTGATATGTGACCTAAGACTTTTGTATCTTTTTCCCGATGGAAGAAGGTGCAAGAGAGAATGTCCAGGGTCCGTGGGGTCCTTGATTATGCTGGCTGCTTTTTCGAGGCAGTGGGAAGTGTTGGCGGAGTCAATGGATGGGAGGTTGGTTCGCGTGACGGACTAGGCTTCATTTTTCAGTTCATAGAATCCCCACAGTGCAGAAGAAGGCCCTCCGGCCCATCGAGTCTGCACCAACAATAATACCCACCCCAGGCCCTATCCCCACAACCCCACACATTTACCCTGCTAACCCCTCTAATCTACACATCACGGGACACTATGGGTAATTTAGCATGGCCAATCAATCTAACCTGCACATCTTTGGACTGTGGGAGGAAACCGGAGCACCCGGAGGAAACCCACACAGACACGGGGAGAACGTGCAAACTCCGCACAGACAATGACCCAAGGCGAGAATCGAACCCGGGTGCCTGGAGCTGTGAGGCAGTAGTGCTAACCACTGTGCCACCGGGATAGGATAGATACAGAGAAACTATCTCCATTGGTGGGGAAATTCAAAACATAGGCACCTTCAAAAAATGGCAGCTCGCTCAGCCACTTAGACAATTTTGAACAGCCTCATCCCTCAGAGGCTGGAGATGCTGGGTCAATTGTCTTTTTTCAAACTGAGAAGGATAGATATTTGGTAGGTAAGGGTTTCAGAGGATAAGAATTAATGGCAGTAAAATGGAGTTGAGATACAGATCGACCATAGTCTGATTGAATGACGGAACAAATTTGAGAGGCAGAATGGCCTACTCCTATCCCTACACTGTCTGCGACTCTGCATTTCACAGCAGTAGTTCTTAATTTAGAAACATAGAAAGTAGGAATAGGAGGAGGCCATTCAGCCCTTTGAGCCTGATCATCCAGCTCAATCCCACCTTCCCCCATATCCTTTGATCCGCTTCGCCTCAAGTGCTATATCTGACACTCAGATAAAGGCAAAATACTGCGGATGCTGGAACCTGAAACAAAAGCAGAAAATGCTGGAAAATTCCAGCAGGTCTGACGGCATCTATAGAGAGCGAATAGAGCCGGACCTGCTGAGATTTTCCAGCATTTTCTGTTTCTGTTGCTGTGTCTAACTGGACTGGAGGATAGCAAATGTTGTCCCCTTGTTCAAAAAGGAGAGTAGTGACAACCCTGGTAATTATAGACCGGAGAGCCTTACTTCTGTTGTGGGCAAAGTATTGGAAAGGATTATAAGAGATAGGATTTATAATCACCTGGAAAGGAATAATTTGATTAGGGATAGTCAGCACGGTTTTGTGAAGGGTAGGTCGTGCCTCACAAACCTTATTGAGTTCTTTGAGAAGGTGACCAAAGAGGTGGATGAGGGTAAAGCGGTTGATGTGGTGTATATGGATTTCAGCAAAGCGTTTGATAAGGTTCCCCATGGTAAGCTTTTGCAGAAAATACAGACACATGGGATTGAGGGTGATTTAGTGGTTTGGATCAGGAATTGGCTAGCTGTAAGAAAACAGAGGGTGGTGGTTGATGGGAAATATTCATCCTGGAGTTCAGTTACTAGTGGTGTACCGCAAGGATCTGTTTTAGGGCCACTGCTGTTTGTCATTTTTATTAATGACCTGGATGAGGGCATAGAAGGATGTGTTAGTAAATTTGCGGATGACACTAAAGTCGGTGGAGTTGTAGACAATGCGGAGGGAAGTGGCAGGTTACAGAGGGACATAGATAAGCTGCAGAGCCTGGGCTGAGAGGTGGCAAATGGAGTTTAATGTGGAAAAGTGTGAAGTGGTTCACTTTGGAAGGAGTAACAGGAATACAGAGTACTGGGCTAATGGTAAGATACTTGGCAGTGTGGATGAACAGAGGGATCTGGGTGTCCATGTGCATAGATCCCTGAAAGTTGGCACCCAGGTTGATAGGGTTGTTAAGAAGGCATATGGTGTGTTAGCTTTTATTGGGAGAGGGATTGAGTTTCGGAGCCAGGAGGTCATGTTGCAACTGTACAAAACTCTGGTGCGGCCGCACTTGGAGTATTGCGTACAGTTCTGGTCGCCGCATTATAGGAAGGATGTGGAAGTGTTGGAAAGGGTGCAGAGGAGATTTACCAGGATGTTGTCTGGTATGGTGGGAAAATCGTATGAGAAAAGGCTGAGGGGCTTGAGGTTGTTTTCGTTAGAGAGAAGGTTAAGAGGTGACTTAATAGAGGCATACAAGATGATCAGAGGATTTGATAGGGTGGATAGTGAGAGCCTTTTTCCTTGGATAGTGATGGCTAACACGAGGGGACATAGCTTTAAATTGAGGGGTGATAGATATAGGACAGATGTTAGAGGTAGGTTCTTTACTCAGAGAGTAGTAAGGGCGTGGAATGCCCTGCCTGCAGCAGTAGTGGACTCGTCAACATTAAGAGCATTCCAATGGTTATTGGATAAACATATGGATGATATTGGAATAGTGTAGATTAGATGGGCTTCAGATTGGTTTCACTGGTCGGCGCAACATTGAGGGCCGAAGGGCCTGCACTGCGCTGTAATGTTCTATGTTCTATGTTCTAACTGCTGATGGAAAACATTCATTTTTTTTGGCCTCAACTACTTTTTGAGGTAGTGAATTCCACAGGCTGACTACTCTCTGGGTAATTAAGGGAGGATCCCACGCAGAACTTGTAACTGCTTTTAGGGAGGTGAAATGCGTTTTTAAAAAATGTCACTTATTTCAAACCCAGCATGAATATTTTTTTTATTCATTCGTTGGACGTTTTTTAGGTGCCCAGATCACCAACAACCTGTCCTGATCTCCCCATGCCGATACTATAGTTAAGAAAGCCCACCAACACCTCTACTTTCTCAGAAGACTAAGGAAATTTGGCATGTCAGCTGCGACTCCCACTAACCTTTACAGATGCACCATAGAAAGTATTCTTTCTGGTTGTATCACAGCTTGGTATGGCTCCTGCTCTGCCCAAGACCGCAAGGAACTACAAAAGGTCGTGAATGTAGCGCAATCCATCACGCAAACCAGCCTCCCATCCATTGACTCTGTCTACACTTCCCACTGCTTCGGCAAAGCAACCAGCATAATTAAGGACCCCACGCACCCCGGACATTCTCTCTTCCATCTTCTTCCTTCGGGAAAAAGATACAAAAGTCTGAGGTCACATACCAACCCAACTCAAGAACAGCTTCTTCCCTGCTGCTGTCAGACTTTTGAATGGACTTACTTTGCATTAAGTTAATCTTTCTCTACACCCTAGCTATGACTAACATTACATTTTGCACTCTCTCATTTCCTTCTCTATGAACAGTATGTTGTGTCTGTGTAGCTTGCAAGAAACAATACTTTTCACTGTATGTTAATACATGTGACAATAATAAATCAAATCAAATCAAATACATGGGTGTCACTTATTGCCCATCCCTAGTTGCCCTTAGAAGGCAGTTGAGAGTTAACCACATTGCTGTGGCTCTGGCTCTGGAGTCACATGTAAGCCAGACCGGGTAAGGACGGCAGATTTCCTTCCCTAAAGGACATTAGTGAACCAAATGGGCTTTTCCAACAATGGTTTCATGGTCATCAGTAGATTCTTACTTCCAGATTTTTTTTATTGGATTCAAATTCCACCATCTGCCGTGGCGGGATTTGAACCCGGATCACCAGAACATTAGCTGAGTTCCTGAATTAACAGTCTAGCGATAAAACCACTTGGAGATGACAGGATTCAATATCCTCTGGTGTGCTGCGTCCTTTGAATATGATGTGGATATACCGAGGTTTGGCTGTAGGTGTCTCCCTGGAGCAGCAGGTACTGGGCTGGCGGGGAGGAGGAGGGGAACTCAAGGCTATGTTTATTCCATTTCCTTACCTGCTCACTTCCAAGGGACTTGCACAGAGGAGAGCAACTGAATTGGATCCTTCAATATCCTTCAGCCACCAGGAGCAGCACACCCACATCAGTTGAATCAGGAAATACATCGCAAAATATATTCAAATCAGGATGTGAAGCCGTAACAACCTCATAGACCAAGAACTAATCACACACATATATATATATTAGTGAGACCGCTCCTGCCTGAACTTGTTGACAGTGGGAATGGGAGAGTCCGGCACAGACACTAAAGGTAAGCAGTGACCGTGAGTTTAAAAACCGAAATCTTCCCGTAAAATCGATCGTATTGTACTTTAATCTTAACTCGTTAAGAATAAATATCGAAAATGGATTACCGGGGGTCGAAATTTACAACAGTTTAAACAAAGTAACGATGTTAGGGGCAGTAAAATAAATGTACTTATGGATTACGGGTTCTTGTGGGAGGAACTTCTGACACTCCTACTCTGCTATCATATAAACATAAATGATGGATTGTAAATCATCCCATTGCGGGTTAGATGTTTCTTGCATTGCTTTGGTCAGGTGTCAGATTAAGCTCAGATGTGGAGGTTTTAGATCTGAGGGTTGGAAGGGGGTGGAGGGCGGGGAGTTTGAGACTGTTACAGAGAAGTGGCCAGACTCAAGAGAATTGCAGACAAACCCTGTGCGACAGGGTTTGGGGGGTGGGGGGTGGTTTGGCCTTTCTGAATACATTTACCATCGGGACAAATATTGTAACCACTTCTGGGAGGAACCGGTGTGTCACTTTCCAGTTAGTTTCTCAATCCGAATCAAGCCCACATTAAAATTCGAATTAAAATGAAGATCTAACAAGCCTTCGAAATTCACTCTACTGAAGAATTGCTCTTTTTCTCGCAAGTGTCGACTTCGCTATTCACTTGCCTCATCAAATTAAATAATTTGCAATGAATAGTGATGAATCTACCAGCGGTCATATTGGGAAACCTACAGATTACAAAAGCGGAGACCAGTTTTATTATCAAAGGTTGGGTAGGTGGTTTCACTTTGTGTCACTGGCTGGTGCTTATTTCATTTTTGGACATATATATTTTTTTAAAACAATGTTATTTAGTTGAGATTAGCATGTTGGAGGACTGGAAGTTAGAAAACTCGAAGTTAACGCCAGTAATGGAAGTGTTTACCCTGTAGTCCAGGAAACGGACGACAGCTTGAACCCTCCGCCCACATTGGCCCCTTTGGGATGGTAATATATTCAAAGGGCTGCAATCCATGTCAAAACTGGATTGACTGAGAATGGAACTGTGGAGAATGACAGTCAGGAACACTGAATTCAACTGGATGGTGCCACAATCTATACTGAAAGGCATCTCTGCACTTAGTGCTCCCTGGTTTGTACTAACCATTGTGTGGTTTGAAACTTGGGTGGGAGATAGACGGGGGGAGGGGGTGGTGCTGGGAAACAGGCTGGGCAGAGTGAGCTTGTTTTTCTTCACTTTTCCCATTGTCAGTGTCCCAGCAAGAGGGGTGGTATGTGTGTGTATTGATAATATTAACTACTCCCAAGATACAGTCCTTTCACAGCAGAAAACAATGTGCAAATTGGACTGAGTGAGAAACACCAGTTGACCTGGCTTCACTAGAGTGACTCTATGGTTAGCACTGCTGCCTCACAGCACCAGGGACCCAGGTTTGATTCCCGGCTTGGATCACTGTCTGTGCGGAGTTTGCATGTTCTCCCCGTGTCTGCGTGGATTCCCTCCAGGCACTCCGGTTTCATTCCACAGTCCGAAAAACGTGCTGGTTAGGTGCATTAGCCATGCTAAATTCTCCCTCAGTGTACCCAAACAGGTGCTGGAGTGTGGCAACTAGAGGATTTTCACAGTAACTTCATTACAATGTAAGCCTACTTGTGACACTAATAAATAAACTTTAAACTTTATTAAGCTGATCTTTCTCTCACCCTATCTGTAACTGCAACATTATATTCTGCACCCTCTCCTTTCCTTCTCCTTTATGCATGTTTTGTCTGTCTAGCTTGCAAGAAACAATACTTTTCACTGTACCCCAATATATGAAACAATAATAAATCAGTAAGAAGTTTCACAACACCAAGTTATGAGACTTCTTACTGTGCCCACCCCAGTCCAACGCCAGCATCTCCACATCAATAATAAATCAAATCAAATCTATCACTGTAAACTATTTTGAAAGAAAGACCTGCATTGCCCTATGGTGCCTTTCATGACACAGTAAGAGTTTTAACAACACCAGGTTAAAGTCCAACAGGTTTATTTGGTAGCAAATGCCATTAGCTTTCGGAGCGCTGCTCCTTCGTCAGATGGAGTGGATATCTGACGAAGGAGCAGCGCTCCGAAAGCTAATGGCATTTGCTACCAAATAAACCGGTTGGACTTTAACCTGGTGTTGTTAAAACTCTTACTGTGTTTACCCCAGTCCAACGCCGGCATCTCCACATCATGCCTTTCATGACCCCAGGATGTCAACAACTGAAGCTTTTTGAAGTGTGGTCACTGTTTTAATCCAGGTCTTGCTATTGATACTGCCACAAGTTCATTATTATCACCACCTTCACGGTAAATATGTACAAACTGTGTTGGAAGAGGTTCAAGCAGCCTCAACTAAAAATGCATTGTCCCATGGCCCAAGGGACCTTGTTCCCAGACCCTTGCAGAACAGACAAGCAATTTCCTCTTTAAATTTGTTGCCAAGATTAGATGAGAATTAACTGATCCTACCATCTCCCTGGAATGATAAAAAAAACACTTTCACTTTTCAAGTCCCTGTGGAAGGTATTAAACCATTTTGACTACTGACCAGTATATGTGCACTTTATGCATTAGTAGATGGTGATTTTTTGGGGCTATTTGTGTGGTTACAATGCAAATTGTGGCGACAAAACAAGAGTTGTGGCAGAAAAGTGATAATCAGCTCACAAGGAGCAAGTCAGCACTGGCCAACAAATATGACCTTTACAGCAACAATGACAGTTGCATATTCAGACTTTTCACTAATAACTTGTCTCCTCGGTACTGTACTAACTTTGTCTGCTTGAAGCTGTCTGGGATCTCACATTTAACTCCGCTTAAATCATGCTGAAAGCTGCAGTTCCTGACAAATGAACACATTGATGAGGTTCCCCCATTGTAACCCAAGCACCACTTCAACAAACTCATCTGTGCTCCAAAATACAATCATTGCTCTCTGGAACTGGCTGTTTGGGAGGTGCTTGATTTACATATAAACTATAGATCAGGAAATGAATTGCAACTGACCATAAAATCATAGAAGGAGGCCATTCGATCCATCGAGTCTGCACCGACCACTATCCCCGTAATCCCACATATTTACCATGCAAATCCCCTGACACCAGGGTCAATTTAGCATGGCCAATCAACCGAACTCACAAATCTTTTTACTGTGGGTGGAAACTGAAGCACCCAGAGGAAACCCACGCAGACACAGGGAGAATGTGAAAACTCCACACAGACAGTGGCCACAATTGAGCCAGGGCCCTTGACACTGTGAGGCAGCAGTGCTAACCACTGTGCCACCGTGTAATTGAAAGAAAAACTACAATCCCCTTGCTTCTATAAAGATAACATTTGCATGGTGTCAAAGATAAAGGAACAAAGAACAAAGAACAATACAGCACAGGAACAGGCCCTTCGGCCCTCCAAGCCCGCGCCGCTCCCCGGTCCAGGATTGAATCCTGAATCCAGGATCCCCGCCCAATTTTCCAGCCTATCTACATACCAATATCCTATCCCTCACAGCTACGATGCTTTGTTCATTACAACCTATTAACTTACCCCCACCCCCCCATTCCAGACCATGTGATCTCCAGGGAGAGGCGAAAACCCAGAGTGAAAAACCCCAGGGCCAATATGGGGAAAAAAAATCTGGGAAATTCCTCTCCGACCCCCTGAGGCGATCGAAACGAGTCCAGGAGATCACAATGGCCCTGATCGGAAAATGCTTCCCAACCCTAGTCATTTCCACTTCCACGAACACCATATGAATGCCCTGCCCCCGAGACAGGTTCCCAACTATCCACAGGAATTGCATATATACACAGACATATCATTAAGCATGTCAATTTGTTGTTCACTGATGTATCATACCATTGACAACATAAGGACGTGCCACAACAGTCCTAATTTGACCACATTGCATCTGAGTACAAGTCACAGCCTTGTTTAACATGTACACTTTCATCGCTGAGTCAGTAGGTTGTGGATTCAAGCCCCACCCTAAACACTTGAGCATAGTGCATCCTGATAATTCAGTGCAGATTTGACTTGGAACTAAATTGTTGTTGTTTCACTATCACTGGGTCAAAATCCTGGAACTCCCTTTGTAATAATAGTGCGGATGTTCCTACAAAACATGGACTGCAGTGGTTCAGAAAAGTGGCTCACCATCAACTTTCTGAAGGACAATAAATGCTGGTTCAGCCAGTCATACCCTTATCCCATGAAATAATTTAATAAATACCCATATCCCTGAATGACTGATAAATTATAATAGCCTACAATCCTTTGTGGACTATATCTAATTACTAATTGCACTTCAGACGTTCTTAACTGATGTAAAGTGGTTTGAATTAGTTTTTTTAACAAGTTTATTTATTAATGTCACAAGTAGGCTAACATTAACACTGCAATGAACTGTGAAAATTCCCTGGTCACCACACTCCGGCGCCTGTTCAGGTACACTGAGGGAGAAATTAGCATGGCCAATGCACCTAGACAGCACGTCTTTCAGACTGTGGGAGGAAACTAGAGCACCCGGAGGAAACCCACACAGTCACAGGGAGGATGTGCAAACTCCACACAGTGATCCAAGCTGGAAATCGAACCTGGGTCCCTGGCGCTGTGAGGCAGCAGCGCTAACCACTGTGCCACCGTGCCACCCTATCCTGGGTCTATCCTGAATTATCATGAGTTTGTGCAAGTTATGCCTTAAATTATGTAGATGGACATTGTTACATCCATTTTCTCTGTGAATCTCTTTTAAAATGCTAAGGTTTTAGTTGGAAGTGGCAGATTGATTGATAGACCTACTAGAATATGAGTCTGCCTGATAAGCAGTGAAAGAGTTGAGGGCTTTGCATGGGCCATCAGTAAATGTCCAGTAGGTTGTCAGATATTTGGTGGTATGTGTTTAGGTCATTAGTTTAATAAATAGAACTGTTCGGCAGCCTCAGTTTTGACAACTTTCTTCAGACCTACCATAACTGTAGCATTTGTTTTCAGAACCTGAGGTGTACACAATATTTCTCCCACCTCCTGCCAGGCATGGCACACTGTGCTTGTTTGGATTGGATATTCTGTTGTGATAACTATGGCAACTCCCCATGTATTCACCCTATATAACAGTATCTCCATTTTGTTGTCTATCATTTACTCAGAATCAGTTTATAACACTTTGTTTCCTGTAATTTTTGGCTTGCCCAGCTACTTGCTTCCATCTAATTATTTTTGCCATGCAACTCATTTTGTATCAAGATACATTTTTTTGCATTCATTTATTTTTGACATCTGACATTTGGTCACTTACCATTAAATTGCGTCAGCATCTTACATTGTTGCATCAATTACAAATTCAGCCCTCCCCCCCCACACGTGCAAACACTTAAGTAGTTGGAGAGTTTTGGACCAAGAGTATATATTATTTTAATGAGAAGAACCCAGAGGTTTTGTGTGTGGACAGTTGTGGGGCACACAGGCAAAGTCCAAAGTTCGCCAGCAAGAACAAAATCCCAGATTGATCCGGTCATAGGCATGTTATAGGCATGGATTAGCAGAAACAGGTGACCTAGCTGACTTCTCAGCCATTGTATGGGAAATGAGACTGAGACACCAAGAAGTGGCTAAAAGAATAAAAAGTTAGAGAAGTACAAGTTTTCCTCGGGACCCACAGGCAATCAATGATTTATAGAAATTTATAGAAACCCTACAGTGCAGAAGGAGGCCATTCAGCCCATCGAGTCTGCACTGATAGCAATCCCACCTCAGCCCTATCCCTATAACCCCACACATTTACCCCGCTAATCCCTCTAACCTACGCATCATGTGACACTAAGGGGCAATTTAGCATGGCCAATACACCTAACCCGCACATCTTTGGACAGTGGGAGGAAACCAGAGCACCCGGAGGAAACCCACGCAGACACGGGGAGAACGTGCAAACTCCACACAGGCAGTGACCCAAGCCGGCAATCGAACCCAGGACCCTGGAGCTGTGAGGCAGCAGTGCTAACCCGCTGTGCCACCGTGCCGCCCATGATGCAGTGCTATATCATTGTATTCTCCTCTCTATGTAAATCTAGTAAAATGGTGGGCAACCTGAGGCCTGCAGGCCACATGCCACCCATTTGCATTCTGAGACCGGTCCATGAGACATTTTGTTGACCATTGCGCGTGTGCAGGGTTGCCACATCTCGCTGACTTCTGTCCGTGTGTTTTTTTCCTACCAGTATGACTGACATGATACGCATGTGAGGCAAGGGGAAGTGAAGTGAGGTCCATGCTGATTTCACACAGCATTGACTGCAAAAGCCATGAAGTCCCTCTGCATCCAAAGTGGAAATACTTCTTTTGTTTTTACCACTGAACATGAAGGAGGGCCCCTCATGTGACCCACTCACTAGCCTAGGTTGCCCTCTCCTCTGTAACACTTTAAAGGGTGGCAGAATATTTTGACTTGAAGGTCACCAAAATAATTAAACATTACCAGTTCCTGTTTCATAGGATTTTTTTTTAGTGTCTCTTTCTTTATTGAGTTGTTCAAACTGTTTCTAATAGTTTATTACGGGAAATATGCACGTCAGTGCCTCTCTGGGCCTCAGGAAAGGGTGTGGGTACAGATGGAATTCCTAGTGGGAGTTGGGCTAAGATAAGGGAGGTTTTACTCAATGTGCTATTATTATCGGGCCCTTATCACACTTATTAAGTTGGACTCACACAAAGGATTTGACAAACTCAAACAATATTATTTGTGTTTTTTTTAACAGAAAGCATTTTTCTAGTTTCAATAAAATTGCGAAACAATACATTTTATACAAATTGAATCAATGTATGGAGACTGGACCAGACCTAGTGGAAACATCATTCAGTTATCCTGCCTGTACCACGAGCCCCTTACCAACACAATATAGTTATGTTTCTATAGAGGCTACAAATTACTGATTTACCCTCCAAATGCACACTGACAAATATGTCGTTTTAATTTAAGAACACTGGTTGAAACTTGCTGCTGCCACTAGATTGTTTTCTTTCACTGGAGGCCATCAGCACCAAGGATCCCCAGTGAATCTGAAGTCATCGGGGGTTTAAAGGGAGTCATTCCTAATTGTGATGTCAAAAGGCAATTATCACATGCCCAGGACGGGGCTGCAAGAGTTATCATAGATTCATAGAGCGCAGAAGAGGGCGTGAGGCCCATCGAGTCTGCACTGACACATTAGAAACACCTGAACTCCCACCTCATCCCATCTCCCAGCACTTGGCCCATAGCCCTGAATGTTACGATGTGTCAAGTGCTCATCTAGATACTTTTTAAAGGATGTGAGGCAACCTGCCTCCATCACCCTCCCAGTCAGTGCATTCCAGGCTGTCACCACCCTCACATGCGGTTTTTCCTCACATCCCCCCTAAACCTCTTGCTCCTCACCTTGAACCTATGTCCCCTCGTGACTGACCCTTCAACTAAGGGAAGCAGCCTCACCTCCCCTCAGGTCATGACTGAGGCTGTGCATTGACAGTGTTCAGCTCCATTCACAAATTTTCTGAATATGAAGCAGCCCAGACCAGATTACAACAGGATGTGGAAAACATCCAGGATTAGGCAGACAAATGGCAGGTAACCAAAAGAAAAAATGCTGGAAAATCTCAGCAGGCAAATAACGTTGTTGTTGCTTAAGTGTCAGGTAAATAAGGGCCCATGGTATTCGAGGCAAGGTACTAACATGGATTGACGATTGGCTGTCAGACAGAAGGCAGAGAGTTGGGATAAAAGGTTCTTTCTCAGAATGGCAACCGGTGACAAGTGGTGTCCCGCAGGGTTCAGTGTTGGGGCCACAGCTGTTCTCTTTATATATTAACGATCTAGATGACGGGACTGGGAGCATTCTGGCCAAGTTTGCCGATGATACAAAGATAGGTGGAGGGGCAGGTAGTATTGAGGAGGTGGGGAGGCTGCAGAAAGATTTAGACAGTTTAGGAGAGTGGTCCAAGAAGTGGCTGATGAAATTCAACGTGGGCAAGTGCGAGGTCGTACACTTTGGAAAAAAGAATAGAGGCATGGACTATTTTCTAAACGGTGACAAAATTCATAATGCTAAAGTGCAAAGGGACTTGGGAGTCCTAATCCAGGATTCTCTAAAGGTAAACTTGCAGGTTGAGTCCGTAATTAGGAAAGCAAATGTAATGTTGTCATTTATCTCAAGAGGCTTGGAATACAAAAGCAGGGATGTACTTCTGAGGCTTTATAAAGCACTGGTTAGGCCCCATTTGGAGTACTGTGAGCAATTTTGGGCCCCACACCTCAGGAAGGACATACTGGCACTGGAGCGGGTCCAGCGGAGATTCACACGGATGATCCCAGGAATGGTAGGCCTGACATACGATGAACGTCTGAGGATCGTGGGATTATATTCATTGGAGTTTAGGAGGTTGAGGGGAGATCTGATAGAAACTTACAAGATAATGAACGGCTTAGATAGGATGGACGTAGGGAAGTTGTTTCCATTAACAGGGGAGACTAGGACGCGGGGGCACAGCCTTAGAATAAAAGGGAGTCACTTTAGAACAGAGATGAGGAGAAATTTCTTCAGCCAGAGAGTGGTGGGTCTGTGGAATTCATTGCCACAGAGGGCTGTGGAGGCCGAGACGTTGAGCGTCTTCAAGACAGAAATTGATAAATTCTTGATTTCTCGAGGAATTAAGGGCTATGGGGAGAGAGCGGGTAAATGGAGTTGAAATCAACCATGATTGAATGGTGGAGTGGACTCGATGGGCCGAATGGCCTTACTTCCGCTCCTATGTCTTATGGTCTTATGGTCTTAAAGATTATCTCAAAGCCCCAGTCATCTCCCTTTGACTGTCAATGGTACCATCATTGCAGCATCCCTCACAATCAACATCCTGGGGTCTCCATTGACTATAAGTTGAATTAGACCAGCCTAGGAGGTAATGGGTTCCCTAAAAACTGAGACTTGGGAAGAACCAACCAGGTTGGGACCTGCAGCAAGGAGACAACAAGGCAGAGAAGTAAATCATAGGTGTCCAGGGATTAAGGCACAGTAGAGTGAGTGTTGCACTGGCATTTGAATGGGCCCTCGTAACCAGTCACATGGCTACTGCAGATCAAAGCTTGGGTTATATGGACAAACATCAGGCACATACACATAATCCTTGTTATGACTTTGATCTGCTAAGGTAGCCATAGTATTTATATGGCTGGTCCAGTTCAGTTTCTGGTCAATGATAACCCCCAGGATATTGATAGTGGGGATTCAGCGATGGTAATGCCATTGAATGTCAAGTGGTGATGGTTAGATCCTCTCTTGTTGGAGATGGTCATTGCCTGGCACTTGTACGGTATAAATGTTACTTGCCACTTGTCAGCCCAAGTCTGGATATTGTCCCGGTCATGCTGCATTTGGACATGGACTGCTTCAGAATCTGAGGAGTCGCAAATGATACTGAGCTCTGTGCAGTCATCAGCGAGCGAACATCCCCACTTCTGACCTTATGGTGGAAGGACGGTCATTGATGAAGCAACTGAAGATGATTGGTCCTCAGACACTGATGAGGAACTCCTGCAGTGATGTCCTGAAACTGAGATGCCATCAACCACAACCATTTACCCTTGTGCTGAATATGATTCCAACCAGTGGAGAGTTTTCCCCCGATTCCCAGTGACGGCAGTTTTGCTAAGGCTTCTTGATGACATATTGGTCAAATGTTGCCTTGATGTCAAGGGCAGTCACTTTCACCTCACCTCTGGGTTTCAGCTCTTTTGTCCATGTCTGAACTAAGGCTGTAATGAAGTCAGGAGCTGAGTGACCCTGGCAAAACCCAAACTGAACATCCGTGTGCAGATTATTGCTGAGATTTCAAATTGCAGGTGGCACTCAAAGCCAGCGGGGTTCTCTTTAAATATGCAACTCCAGTGATGTCTGTGAGGCCTGTTCTGCGAGTTGAACCTGAGGTCCAAGCAGAGGAGTTGCGGTGGCTTCACCACCTGACCAATTGGCAATGGGGTCAGGCTCAGAATGTATTAACTTATCAACCAGATTTAACCCAGTCATTGAAGAAACTAACAGTATGTCACTTATACTCATGGCTCTTTTTTCCACTGGCATACTTCTGTCATTTGACTATGTGCTGATCTGTTTCTCTTAGGTTCAAGGTCCTGCAAATTGCTCCACCAGTGGATTCTACTACTAGCGTTTGTTTGGAGTCCAGGGGTTGTGAATGGAGTCTGCATATGTGATGGCAACCTTGATTTCAGGACCTTTAAGTTTAGCCAGGTGAGAGAAGAATGTTGCCTAAACTTCACTGGCTCTTCCATTGGTGCCCTTCAATGGAACGTCTTCACAAACTTGTCAGGAATCAAGGTCCTCGACCTCTCAAATTGCAACATATCTGAGATCTATGAAGTGGATGAAACCCCAACCTCTCTGGAGGTCGTGTACCTGGACCACAATCAATTAGAACAATTACCCTCTAACTTCCTCACAAACGCACCCAGCTTAAAAGTTCTTCACCTGGAGAAAAACCAGCTTCAACAGTTACCAGAGAACGTCCTCGAGGCTTCAGACCAGATTCAGGAGTTGTACCTGGACTCCAACAATTTAATTTCTATACCTGCTAGTGTCTTTAAACCAAGCCTTGTGAAATTGTCTGTTTTTAATAACACCTTGGAGTGTACATGTGCCTTGTATGATGGTTTGGCGAAATATATTACTGTAAACGTAAGCATCAGCGGATCAGAAAATGTGCTAATGTGCTACACAACAAAGCACCCACAAGGTCTGAATATCATCGCCATTCATCGCTCAGATATCTGCAGGTCCCATGGTCTCACAGCCCTCTTCATTTGCCTGCCATTGATTGCAGCTCTTGCTCTGGTGTTGTGCTGTTACTGCTGGAGAAGTAAAAGGTCAAATTTTAAAGTGATGAGACAAGACAATCAAATTTGCACCATCGAGAAGTCTGGCTTTTCGAATGCGGGGGACCATCACTATATAACTTGCAGGACTCCGGAGACAACCCCCATTCCCACAGGGTATGAAAACAGCATCCTGGCCAGAAACCAGCTCATGTTACGCCCCTCAACTGCATTGCTCGGGAGCAACCGTGACTTGTACGAAGAGGTGGAGATAAAGCTCGGCAGTTCTGTCGACTCAGTCACACGTGCTGACAAGATTTATCTCGACATGCCCAATAATAACGTGGGGGACGAAGATGCTGTTGAGGCAGTCCATGCTGAGCCAGAATTGGTGAGTGTCACAGAGGAGTTACAGGAGGAAGATCGTCAAAGGCTCTACATGAATAAGTCCGCAAACTACTACAACCTAGTTCCTGGCATTGAGTTAGACGACTCTGACCATGGTGAATATGAAAACATTGACCTATCCTAGTGACCCAGGGTCATTTGTATTGGAGACTTCACAAAAGCTATATCAAAACATTTGACAGTATAAAAAAACTGCCTTGCACTGGTGAAAATGGACAGAGGACTTGCTTTTTTAGCACATTCATGTGAAGAATAAAAATGGAATGATTGGTGCAGAAAGGGTACATTACTGAGTTTAAAATTCAGGCTTACTATTGGGGTATTACTCCTGGCATTACCGTTGATGTTAATGTATGTGATGTCAAAGTAGTCTTCCCACCTCAGTCCAATGCAAAGTTCAAATGCTCTCCCATCAGCAGTTTCTGTCTATGAGAAGCAAACCTGCAGTAGGTAAATATAATAACTCCAGGAATTAGCTGTAAAGGAACAGTGCTTTATTGCACAAAATAAAGTGAAGCAAAACCACAAGCCTGTGGTGAACGCAAACGAGTCCCAACTCGGACAGTACAACAATGGACCCACTCAGGGGCCTGCTTTATACAGTGCTCGGTATACGATCTCCACCTGGTGAGTTAATTACCAATCCCCAGGGAGCTTGTATTCAACAAGTCCCACAGGGAGGTCAATTAGTGATTCCCCATGCAAGTCCTGGGGGTTATCCCAGTAAATATAGAAACAATTCAGAGGAGTCATAGAGGAGAGAAAGGACCCAAAATGGTGCCACTTGTATCATCTGCTGTCATTCTCTTGATAATTTTGATTTCCCAAGTACAATCCAGTATTAAAAAATACATCAATTGGAAAAAGTCTGTTTTGCCTGTGACAGACATCAGTAGGAATTTGAATCTATTTTACCCTCATCAACCTGGCAGAGACTGGGTGGGTTTGGGTTGGATGCCTGTTTTATAGTCTGTCTGATTGAAATGGATGGAGAAATTGGACTGGGTGCGTGGTGTACATCCAACTGGAACCCAATAGGCAGCTTTGAAGAAAATTGAAGCCCACAAGTTTTATCAGACTTCTATAATCAAGCTTTTTGCAGTTCAATGTTAAATTCAAACAATCAGTACAAAGAAGGGGTTGGTGTCATTATTTCTCATTTCTCTCAAACTAAACTTACTCGTAATACTGGACTGACAAGTGTGACCTCCTGCTTGGCAGGTTTGGCAAGATTTTTGGGTGAACTTCCTGCCTGCATGCGTCATGAATATATGTTGTATTGACAGAGCTTTAAGCGCTTCATCCATGCAGTCATACTAAAGTCATATTGGACAGGCTGGTATTTGAAAGAAAATGGGTCAGTGAGGCCGGCCGGCTTCCACCTCTCTCTATCCCTGTCGAGCTGATTACCAAGCATCCCCCCCCCCACCCCCCAAATCTACAATGTGTAAATGGTAACGGGGAAGTGAGGCCATCGGCCTTTCACCCAGGCCACTGACACTCCCAGGGATCCTATGACAGGTTGGTAATAGTCCCTGAGGCAGTGATAGAAGGTCACTTTAGAAGGACATGGCCAGGTAGTGAGTGGGTCACTCTCAGGTCCCAAAGCCTTCCCTGTTTAAGCAATTAACTCAGTTTGAGGTTTAACATTCAAGATGCCCTCTGAATTTCAGAGCCCTCTATCCCCTTTCATTTGGACTCTGAAGCATAGTTTCACTACAACGCTACACACGTGCATTAACAATAAGGTAGGTGCATGGGTGCCCATCCATGCAGCTTAGAGGGAACATTGGCTGAGAGCCTAACCTACATAATGAATGAGGAATTCCATCAGGAACTCCTGCCCCTACACAATGAATGATCCCAAACCAGCTGGGGTCATGGTGATGTCAAAGCACCAATTGAAATTCAGGCTTGAAGGTAAACAAAATATTCAACTATGCAGTCAATATTATTGAGCCCAAAACCACCTTGATCCCATTGACTTTCGTTAGAATAGCCAGGTTGGGTGGAACCTTTCTAGTTTTTTTTTACTATTTCTAGCCTAGGTGTAACAACAATGCCAAGTTGTAGCTCTTCTATCCCTTCCTGCTGGGATTAGTACTGTTCAGGATTTGAACTGCTTGCCTCTACTGCGTACCTAGCAGCACACTACTTGATGTATTTACACAGCGATCCATTGGGGCCCTTTGGAATGTATTTTAAACATACCAAAATTGGTGGTACATTGACAACTCTCAGACACCAACATTTACACCGTAGAATGGTATTGTGAGAATGCGGGCAAAAGCAATTGGTTCAAAGAGCAGTTGGAAAGGTGATTAAGAGTGGAACTGTAACCTGGGAGCACTGGTTTCACTGCACTCACCTGTAACTCTATTATTTTTGAACAATGTGTCATTTGATGCTTTCATGAACCAATTATGTTTTGTGCTTTTCAAAGTAAACTTATTATAATGATACTATAACGAGCATTAATAATACTTCACTGTATTTCTGTAGTAAAACACAATGCATAAATTTTGGCTTTCCTGCTTATTTTATGAATTTTAAAGCATTGTTTAATATATCAGAGCAACTGATCACAATCAAGTGCCCACTCACAAGGTTGTAAAACTAAGAGCTTATGTCTTCCTGGCCACAACAACTTTATGAAGAGTAAATATGCTGACTTATTGTTAACTCTGTCTAATCCAAGCAATAACCTGAGTATCAACACTGGGATTATTTCAGAGCTATACAGAAGTTAGAAAAGAATAGATGTTAATCACTGTACTTTCAATTTGGTCTGAATCCCTCCATGTTTTGCTTACCTTTCACAAATAAGAAAATAAATTGTGCATTTGAACAGGGGAGCACGATTTTGTGGGTGAGCATTATTGTGTACAAGATTGTGAAAGGCATGGACAGAGTGGATAAGGAGCAGTTGATCCCCTCAGTTGAAGGGTCAGTCACAAGGGGACAGATTCAAGGTGAGGTGCAGGAGGTTTAGGGGGGAATGTGAGGAAAAACCTTTTTACCCAGAGTGTGTTGATGGTCTGGAATGCACCGCCTGGGAGGGTGGTGGAGGCAAGTTGCCTCACATCCTTTAAAAAGTACCTGGATGAGCACTTGGCACATCATAAATTTCAAGGCTATGGGCCAAGTGCTGGTAAATGGGATTAGGTGGGAGTTCAGGTGTTTTCGCATGTCGATGCAAACTCAATGGGCCATAGGGCCTCTTCTGCACTGTATAATTCTATGATTATCCTGTTTATTTGATGTGCTGTCTGACAGGAACTGCTCACTGTATCAATTCTACCATGCTGGCAATGATGTGACTGACTACTTTGATGTGTTACACTAAGACTACATAGCTGCCCAAATGAAGAAAAGAAGGTCTATTATTAGCACCTAATAAAACCAGTTAATTTAATGGTAGATGAGATTAATATATGTAATCTGTGGTCTTGATTAGCTATATTGTTCTTTATTCATAAGATTTATGATTTATACTTGGCATAAAACTGTTACTTTTGCTGCATTGTTTCAGTAGCAACAAATACTTATGTGTTTTTCAGATCTGCTTTCAGTATTGTAAATGTTTTTAAAAATGGACTTTGCATATTATAAATTTCTCTAAACACTGCTGCCTGATATTGTGATCTGGAAATTAATATGATGTGGGGCAATATTGCAAAGTTTAGGCTGTTGCTTTTAACATTGCCAAAATATTCCAAGTTTTAAACTTAATCTCTGCTAATGATAACTTTGTCAAGACTATCTTAGTTTATGAACAGGTTTGTCATTCGTTAATGCCAGGGAAGAAAAGAGTTTTTTAAAATTCATTACTGTGCCACCATCTCCCCCAGCATTTAACACCATAGAGATATGGAGCTCAATTATCACATATGCTGCTTTTTCAAGAACTTCAAAGATGTTTGAGGCTGCAGTCACATTAGCTCATTTGAAATTGAGAACGCACTCCCCATGAGATCTGCCAATGTTTAGAAGGTAGCAAACACCTCTTGAGGAATCCATACCTTATGTACAGACGCCATGTAACTGTGTGAAAATAACCCTTACTACCCTTCTGATACCTAGTTGATAAGAATGGCTCCAACCTCCTAGTTAATCCCACTCTACTGCTCGCTCAGCAGACGAAAGGCAGTAGCTGAGGGGATTCCTGATGTGGGGAGTAGCTATCTGAGCCCAACCACCTCCAGTACCTGGGGTACACAGATCCTGCCCTGCCCCTCACATTGTGGGCAGGATTCTCAGGTTTTGTCAGTGGTGTGATCCACTGTAAGCGAGAATGGATAATTTGGCGTTCCAGCCAAAACTCCATTAACTTTCAGCAGCGCCGGAAAATTCCAGCTGCAAACAAGGATGGAAGATTTTGGCCAACTTAATCTTTCTGGATCCTGGGTGATTTTCTGTCCTCAGTGCCCTCCGAGTCAATGTTAGGAATATGTGTCAATAAAAACCTGCAGATATTTTGGATACTGAAAGCTTGGATACTGTACAGTGCGGATCGACACGGTTGTTCTCCAATACCAGTGAAAAGGCAGGATAACTTGGGGTATTCATCATTGAGAAGTGACCATATACAGGTATGTAACATTGTAAGCAATGCAGAAATGTTGACGTGGAAATTCAAACTGCACTGTGACAACAGGACAAGAGGTCACAGGTTCAAACTCGACTGAGATAAAATCAGAAACTGCTGGAAATATTCAGCAGGACAGGGAGCACCTGCGAACAGGGAAACAGAGTTAGCGGCCAGAATTCTCCAACCTCGCCCGCGACTGGGATTCGCCAGTCCCGCTGCAGTGAGTGGAGTTTTGGCTGAGTGCCAAATTCTCCGTTCTCGCTGGCAGGAGTGCCGAGGCGAATGCGATCGGAAAATCCCAGCCAGCTTATCAGGCCAGTAGTGACCTTTCTTTTGACCTGGAAGTATTTCCAGCATTTTCCATTTTTAGATTGGGGTTCCAGTACCTACAGTACGTTAATAAAATATTTAGTAAAAGATTGATGTCAGGCGAAATTGTCATGCAAAGTGCGATCAACACAGGGAATGGAATGCTGGATGCAGTGTTGATGACATCAATCTCAAGTTCATTAAGGAACAGTTTGATGATGTGAGGGACTGGCTGGATGCACGCGCTATGATGAGGCGAATGTATCTGATATTATGGAGTCACGCAAAAACCCCAGAAAACAAAATAAAAGAATTGGGAAAATGATGCATCTTAAAATAACAAGTAAATTAAACACCCTAAGCACACCCTTACAGTGAAATAATTACTCTGTGCGTGAAAACAAACATATAGGCCTGGATTTTCTTCCTCAAGCAGGAGGGAAGAAAATTCTCAGTTTGGATGTCCTTCTCAGGAGAAAGTGTCCAACAAACTGGGTGGCTCTTGGCTGGAGTCGGATCAGACGACTCGGGAAGATGCTCGGATGCGGAGACAGGCTGTTTAAATTCCCGCCTCAGTACTGTGGGACTTCAGCCCAGTTAAAATACAAACACAAAGGGCCTTAGGCTCTCACCTTCCCACCCCATCACCCTCAAACACTCCACATTCCCCCTCCATGCCACCTCATGCCCCCTATGCCAAGCTCTCTTGATAACTTATCTCTCAAGATAAACTTATCTTTCACCTGATTCCTCTGGGGGTCTCTTTAAATCTGGACCATAAAACCTGCAGAGGAGTGAGACATGCCTATCTCAGCAATGGAGCCGGCCAGGCCAGGAGTGCTGGATGTGGGCTTTTGACAGGAACCAACCTGCAACCTTTCCTGAAAATCAGACAGCCTGGGAATCAGATTGGGAATTCCAGAATCGGTATCCACCTGCCATTTCTAAAGGGCTCCTGGGTCATCCTGACTTGGTGAAAATCCAGATTAATGGTTTCTGTCATTTTCTTTACATTAGTGGAAGAGGAAACAAGGTCAATTTCTACGCCGGAGGGATTTTCTCGCTTAATTGTGCCCAACCCTCGACAAATCAGAAACGCCATTTATATTTAATTTATAATGCATGGATTGTCCCCCAAAGTTAGACTGTCCTTTCATGTTGGCATTGCCAGGGGGCTGTGCCATGAGGTCTGTCTCTGCGGATGGGTTCTGTGTCCATGGGAAAGGTGTTCCATGTCCCTGAGGGGAGAGTGGAGTTTTGTGCCCATGGGGTGTTTGCTGTTGGACAGCACGGTGGCACACTGGTTAGCACTGCTGCCTCACAGCGCCAGGGACCCAGGTTCGATTTGTGGCTTGGGTCACTGTCTGTGCGGAGTTTGCATGTTCTCCCCATGTGTGTTTCCTCCGGGTGCTCCAGTTTTCTCCCACAGTCTGAAAGATATATTGGTTAGGTGCATTGGTCATGCTAAATTCTCTCTCAGTGTATCTGAACAGGCGCCGGAGTGTGGCGACTAGGGAATTTTCACAGTAACTTCATTGCAGTGTTAATGTAAGCCTACTTGTGACACTGATAAATAAACTTTAAAAACGTTTCATCAGGGCATCCTTTAAAAAGGGCAATCTTTCAAGAGCCTGAGCTGCTGGTAGGGCAGACTCATGAGAGCTCATCCCACAAGCATGACATCTTGGGACCTGTTTCTTACTTTTTATTGACTTAAGTATCACAAAATCTGGCGGGAATAGCCGACACTTTAGCTGGCAGGCTACACCCTGCTTTTCCTGCCTCAATGGATACTTAGCCAAAGAAAATTGAGTGACGCAGAGGCAGTTCACCCCAGCTGCCCCTTCATCCCATGGAGTCACCAGAGGTCCACGAGCAACCCTAGGGAGAAGGAAGCGCTGGAATCCATCCTGGGGCCATTCACCCAGGAGACTCCGGCAGTCTCCAGCCCTTCTGAATCCCCTCTTCCTGACACCGGTGCATCTCTAGGGCAGTGGGCTGAACAGGGTGGCATGGTTACGTCAGTGACACCTGAAAGTTAGCCGGGGCCCTCCCGGTCCCGGCCCTCCAGAGGAGACCCCCCCAAGGGCATCACAGCCTACAGGGTGCGGGAGACAGCAGGCCACCTCCACTTGTGGGCCGCGATTCTCCCAAAAGTGCTGAATTTGGCAGGAAAACTGTTCTAAATCCCGACCGTGCTGTCAGTTCAGCTTCTCACCTGAATCTCCGCACTCTGGGCACTAAAGAGGTCCCAGTCTTAAATCTCATTAAAAACCTGGGGCTTATTTGCACCGGAGTTTGACAGCTGTGGAACTCGGCGCATGAGCAGTGGTCCCAAACTGCCAACCTCCCGTTTGCTGGCCAGCCTGATCGCTGGCCAGCCTGGGACCCCTGCAGTGCTGCCCCTCCAGCACCCCCCCCCCCTCAACACACACACAGCCCAATCGCGGCCCCAACAACAATTCCTGGGCCAGCCTCAGAGCGCCCCAATGTCCAGGCCCCACCCCCCCCCCAGCAGCGGTGATCCTCCCACCCCCCTCACCCTGGCAGATCACCCCCCCCCCCCCTGCTGACACCCCCCTCTTCCCTGGGGTGTGACCCCCTTCTGTGGCGGCCGCTCCCCCCCCCTGGCAGACCATCCCCCCCAGCCCGCCCAAATCACTGCCCTCCCTCCATCCCAGACCGATCCCAACGCAGAATGGCAGCAGGACCCCACACCCCCAATGATCGCTCCTCGGCCCTGCCCACAGTAGGCCCCGCCCCCTTGACAGTGCCCGGTGGGCAGTGGCAAGATGCCCCCTGGGCATGGGCACTTTGCCCCTTGGGCAGTGCCAGGGGCATAGGCTGTGGCACTGCCAGGGTGCCCATGCCCAGAGGGCACCACCCTCCCGCTGCCCAACTTCCTGGAGGGCCCCCGTTGCCCCCTTTTATTCCGACGGGTCTCCCGCTAGTTCCCCGAACGTGGGGAGCTAGTCTGAACCCTGCCGGAATGAAATACTCCTGGCGGGGTGGGAAATTCAATCGGGACCTGAAATTAACTTATATGCATATTTAAAACAGATTAAAAACAGATTTATATCACTTACCTGCCTTCCCACCGGTTTCCAGCTGACCGGTGACTGTTCACCGGCTCTGGGAGATGTGCATGTGTTCTGGAGCATGCACAAATCCTTGTTCAAGGCCGCAGACGCGCGTCTCCCACCGTGACCCGACAGAAAAGTTGCAGATCACATGGGAGAATCGCAGCCCTGATGTGCATGCTGGGGAAACACCTAGACGTTTGGGCTCGGTCACAAAATTTTAAGAAGACTTAACAGCACCGAGAGGGTACGGGTGAAAGCAAACACCACAGTTAGGGATAGGATAAGTGCCAATGTAAATGTGCACCATTGCAGAATATTGCACCTCAAAGCCACAACTCCTCAGTCTTTGACCTGATTCCCACAGGGAGTTTATCTTCCCATCTGTAATCAGAATCTCCTGCAGATCACCAATCAATCCCAACAGCGAGAGCCATGGAGACCCTCATTAACCGACATCCTGGAATGTTAGCCTCATCACTCACTTAACCCCAAGCCTTGCCCTGCTCACCCCCATCACCAGAGCATTGGGCCAAACAATAGTGCCCCAAACCCTCAACGCAGCCATAAAATTGCAGCCAACATGGTTTCTCTCTCCACAAATGCTGCCAGACCTGCTGAGTTTATCCAGCATTTTCTGTTTTTATGTCAGATTTCCAGCATTCTCACACTTTGTTTTTAATATAGGAGAATAGTCTGACCGATCAAAATTTGGGAGCTGTCAACCGTAGCTCTTTGCCTGGATAGCTTAAAAAGCCTTGCCCTGACTCCCTGACAACTGCATACAAAGCATTCTGTGTCTCCAGTGCAAACATATGCAAATTCAGAGATGCAGATAAGTCTGTGTTGATTCCCAATCAGTGGCCTTGAACACCCGGTGCTGAAGAATTTCCCTGGCTTCTATGGGATGCGAAACATCCCCAAACTGGAGGGATTCTCTTCTGAGTCTGAGACAAAGGCTCATCTGGGGGGAAAGCAGAATATGTCTTGCCTTGCAAATATCCATAACTGAAAGCACCTCAGTGCTAATACTGGGTTGGAAAATATTCTATTCCCTTATGTTGCCTTCCCTCATATCTAACAGGCAGAGAAATACTCTGCAACAATACAAAAAGGGACAGTTCAATATATGAAATGGATAATGTTCTGCCTCACTGACTGGCTTATGAATGAGGACTTATGCTGTCCAAACATGTGCATAGAATCTTGTCTAAAATCCAATTGTGTAATTATTTGCACAATAATCTCTAACTGCTGATGAGCCTTTTGATTGCAGGAGAATAATTGAAACATTCTGGCTGAAGTTGTTTCTGGTCATTTCCTCTGCTATTTGCCTGCCTTCCTGGTTACTAAAAGGAACAATACAAGCATGATGAAGCTTCTCCAAAGTGGATGGCAAGCCGGAAGCTACCGCAGACCTGTGATACCATATAAACCTCCAGTGCATGGCAATGTTATGGAAAAAGTAATTGTGGAAAATTACCTCATCGCAAATTATGTGATTTGAACAAGAGGAGAGGTGTGAAAGACAAGTTCAGGGCTGATACCATCTGAACACTGATCAACAGGGCGGCACGGTAGCACAGTGGTTAGCATTGCTGCTTCACAGCTCCAGGGACCTGGGTTCGATTCCCGGCTCGGGTCACTGCCTGTGTGGAGTTGGTGCATTCTCCTCGTGTGTGCGTGGGTTTCCTCCGGGTGCTCCGGTTTCCTCCCACAGTCCAAAGATGTGCAGGTTAGGTTGATTGGCCATTGTAAAATTGCCCCTTAGTGTCCTGAGGTTTGTAGATTAGAGGGATTAGCGGGTAAAAATATGTAGGGATATGGGGGTAGGGCCTGGGTGGGATTGTGGTCGGTGCAGACTCGATGGGCCGAATGGCCTCTTCCTGCACTGTAGGGTTTCTATGATTTCTATGATTACAAAATGGATTTTCCAATATAGTAATTGAGATGAAAATTCTGCATTCACTTCAGAGCCAGATGCTGCAATGGCAGATGATTACAGATGTTTCTGAATATGAGTTAAATAACATGCCCTGATCTGAATTAACTCATGATATTGTCCCAGGCTCTCTACTCTTTAAATAATGGTTCAGATTTCATACTCAGTTATTGACAGAATGGTGTTCTTCCTTCATGAGGTTTACTGCTGTCCAACTAAGACCTCATGCCTAGCAACCCACATTCATCAGGAGTCCAATGCAACACAATACACTATACAAGGGAGCCTCTGTGGATAGGGCAACTACCATGTCTTTCTTAACCAATCGAAATGAAGAATCCTTACTGAGACATGCAGGGTAGAATTTCACCCCCTCTCGCCACACGCACACACACACACACACACACACACACACAGTGGATTTAATGCAGGTGAAACAAAGTGGCGGGAGCAAGTTCTCACCTGCCATATTGGATCACCATTCCTGCCAGAGCCTGGCATGCAACCGATTTGTATCCTATTAATAAGATGAAGGCCTGACTGAAATCGTTTCGCCCCACCCTCCACGCCCCCTACACGGCAGCAGGAAATCACGCTGAACCAGAACACATCTGGCCCAACATGGCATGAACATGTCAGCAGTTACCTGAAGAATGCCTGGTGCTGCTTGTGGAGATCAGACAAGAAGATGGAGGCCTCCAGCAACTAGGCGCAGGAACACCACATACAGTAGGTGAGCGGAGCAACTACGACTTGGGTCTTCTGACTTCAGGATCTTCCAGGAGATGGATCTTATATCTTCAACATTGGGTCGGTCGCTGTCCGGCACCTTTTAAATATGGCGCGCGGATATGACGGCAGAGCACGTACCATCCAACCTGCCCTGCCACATGATTTTTTAAAAATACTTTTCCAATTCAATCAAATCAAATCCAATTCAGAGTCTCAACAAGTTGAGACATTTCAGATCCAGGCTGACAAGACAGGGCAGGCGACCAAACCACCCTGTCCTGGGCCCGATCTACATGAGCCAAGCTGATTGGAGAAGGGGGAGGTTCCTCCTCCAAGACTTAGGCTCATTTGCATCCTAGCCAAAAGGCCGAGATGCCGCTTTTAAAAATTGCTTCATATGAAACATATGAAGCCTCAGCGTAACCTAATGACCTCAACCAAGTGCAGCATCCTCTCCATGCTACACTTGATCTTAGCCAAAAGGCCGAGAAGCGAACAGATACTACACTTGATCTTAGCCAAAACGCCGCCACATGATACATCAGGAAACCCTGGACATAATTCATCAGGATGTGGAGATGCCGGTGTTGGACTGGGGTGAACACAGTATGCAACCACAGTATGCAAGGCCTGGCTGGCTGTAGGGATTCGCATTCTAATCAGTATTCTGTAACTTGATTTTGTGTCTCTGTGCCCTGTTTGAGAGCACATTTCCACTCCATCTGACGAAGGAGCAGCGCTCCGAAAGCTTATGGTATTTGCTACCAAATAAACCTGTTGGACTTTAACCTGGTGTTGTTAAAACTCTTACATAATTCATCAGGACAGGATTCCGCAATACGGTGTGCACCTCTGCAGTGAGAAACTCCCCCTGTTCTCGCCCCCACCACAGGACTTAGTCCCAAAAGAAAAGATTCGGCCCACAGAGTCTGAACCAGGAAACGTTAGTTAAACTAGTTAATTCATTGCAAAGCCAAAGAAAGAGAGGGAAGGAAAAATGGGATTAAGAGCGATAAGAGAGAAAAAGTGTTATGTATTGTATATTTTGTCTGGCTTGCTGTACTTTGCAAGCCAACGCATTGTACGATCACAGATCCTTTTTTTCTTATTAGTCTGACTGTGATAGCAATAAAGAACAGTTGCAATATTAATTACCTCCTGTGTGTACTTGTGTACCTTTTGATCCCATAAGGTATCAGGATCAAAAACACAACAAAGTAAAAATGAAATTATTTTTAAATTTCTTTAAGATTTCCAACTTGAATTAAAAGCTGAAGGATTAGGATTTCACACTGATAAAACTACATTTTCCGTGCCTGAGAAAGGTTGTTTGGTAAAATTAAAACTTATTCTGTGAAAAATGCACCAGCATTTGAATGGACGAAGCATGACCAGTTCTGTTCTGTTTAGTAGGAACAAATAGGTGAGTACGGCAACTTCATGCCCTGCATGTATTTAAATGCTGAATCCCTTCACAAGGTAAGGGCAGCAAAGTTTCTGAAGGAGTTAACAAATTTGGCAGCATTTGTTATTTCCCAGGTTTCGCTGCGAATAACAGAAGTTGCTATCAGATTTACTACTTAATAACACTGAATGTTGAGACAGCCTCAGTGTTATTCTAACCACAAAATCCTGATCAATATATTGTATAGAATGCAGCTTTTCCAGAAATGTAACTTTTAATTTGGCATTTTGCACGAGGTGAATCCATAAACTATTACAATGTACATGAGCAGAAAAGACCTTTAGATTCAAAAGACTAGCCCCAGAGTAACTTTCAAAAGGGAATTGGATATATATTTGGAAGGGGGAAATGCAGGGCAATTGGGGAAAATTTAGTTATTAGTGTCACAAGTAGGCTTACATTAACAGTACAATGAGGTTACCGTGAAAATCCTAGTTGCCACACTCCGACTCCTGTTGGGGAACACTGAGGGAGAATTCAGCATGGCCAATGCACCTAACCAGCACACCTTTGGGAGGAAACTGAAGCACCTGGAGGAAACCCACGCAGACAAAGGGAGAATGTGCAGACTCCAGGAATCGAACTTGGATCCCTGGTGATGTGAGGCAGCAGTGCTAACCGTGTCGCCCATTCTGTGATTAATTGGGTAGCTCTTTCAAAGAGCTAGTATAGGCATGGTGGGCTGAATGGTCACTGTATCATTCCCTGATTCCTTGCTTCTATGATAAAATCAATGGTATTCATTTCAATGGTCGTCATCAAATAGAAGACTAGGTGAACCTTGACAAGAGATTAAAACCCATAACTTTCCATCTACAATCAAGCGATCAGAAAGCGTATTCTTATCATCTAAATTGGGATAATTTCAATTCCCCCATCAGCTGGCTCAGTGCAGACATGAATAAACATTGACCAATGCAGATTCTACAATAGTAAACATAAAGCATTATCAAACAAATAAAACATAGTTTAATTATGACGTGTGTTGTATTCTTTGTTTGAATTCATTGTCAAGAAATGCTGGAGAGGTCAGCATTTACTGCCCATTCCAAGTTTCCCTTGAGACGCTATTGGTGAACCTCCTTCTGCAACTGATGATTAACACATTCAGAATATTATTTCAGTGTAAGTTCATTTAAAATCACCATGTGGCCTTGCTCCCATGTGGCAATGGTGTGCAAATGGCAACATATTAATGGGAAATTTTCTAAACAAAGGAAATGCTCAGTGATTACTTATACTGGGCCTTAAAGTGGACAAAATAAATTTGATCCAAGCAATAGATCAGCTTGCAGGTTGGCTTATAGGCAAAAGGATTGCACCATTTTAATGCAAGAGCAGTGGCTTCTTTGCAGTTGACTGCGTTAGATGTTTCAACTGTTGACAATAAACCCTCATTTAAACTCTAACACACCTCAAGTTGTCAGAAAACAGTGTTGAAAGGTTTTATAGTGCGGGGGATAGTGGTGTGACAGAGAGGGAGGGGTGTGTGACAGAGAGAGGTATGTGTGTGTGTGTAAAAGAAAGAGAGGTGAGTTTGTAAGAGAGAAGGGTGTATGCGACAGAGGAGAATGTGTGTCTGAGAGAAGTAGAGAAGTGAGTGTCTGTAGAGAGAGGTGAGTGTGTGTTTGTGTGAGAGAGATGTGTGTGTGTGTGAGAGGGGTGTGTGCGTGTGTGTAAGAGAAAGAGAGGTGAGTGTGTGAGAGAGAAGTGTGTGTGTGACAAAGAGAGGAGAATGTATGTCTGAGAGAGGTAGGTGTGTGAGAAGTCCGCGTGTGTGAGAGCGAGAAGTGAATGTGTGTGTGTGTGTGTGAGAGAGATGTGTGTTTGTGTGAGAGAGAGAGGTGAGGGTGTGTGTATATGTGAAAGAGATATGTGTGTGTGTGTTTAAGAGAAAGAGAGGTGAGTGTGTGAGAGAGAGAAGGGTGTGTGTAACAGAGAGGAGGGAGTGTGTGTCTGAGAGACGTAGGTGTGTGAGAAGTGAGTGTGTGTGAGAGCGAGAGGTAGGTGTGTGTGTGTGTGAGAGAGAGGTGTATGTGTGCATGTGTGTTTGTGTGTGAGAGAGAGGTGAGAGTGTGTGTACATGTGAGAGAGAGATGTGTGTGTATGTGTGTGTGTGTGTGTATATCTGAGTGGTGTGTGTGTGTGTATATGTGACAGAGAGGTGAGTTTTTTTTCCATTCATGGGACATGGGCGTCGCTGGCTGGCCAGCATTTATTGCCCATCCCTAGTTGCCCTTGAGAAGGTGGAGGTGAGCTGCCCTCTTGAATCGCTGCAGTTAGTGTGCTGTGGGTTGACCCACAATGCTGTTAGGGAGGGAATTCCAGGATTTTGACCCAATGACTGCGAAGGAACGGCAATATATTTCCAAGTTAGGATGATGAGTGGCTTGGAAGGGAACTTGCAGGTGGTGGTGTTCCCATGTATCTGCTGTTCTTGTCCTTCTAGATGGAAGTGATTGCTGCAGTGCATCTTGTAGATGGTATACATTGATGCTACTGAGCGTCAGTGGTGGAGGGAGTGGATGTTTATAGAAGTGGTGCCAATCAGGAGCTGCTCTGAAAGCTTGTGATTTCAAATAAAGCTATTGGACATAACAGAGAGAGAGACAGGTCTGTGTCTGTATGTCAAAGAAAGCTGAGTGTATGAATGAGGTTCGTGTGTGTGAGTTAAGTGAGTGAGGGAGATTCATGTGTGTGAGTGAGGTTTGTGTGTGAGAGAGGTGAATGTTTATGTGTGAGTGTGAGATGAGTGTGTGTGTGAGAGAGAGGTGAGTGTGTGTGAGAGAGCCAAGTGTGTGTGTGTGAAAGAGAGAGGCGAGTGTGTGTGTGTGTGTGTGTGTGAGAGGTGAGTGTTTATGTGTGAGTGTGAGATGAGTGTGTGTGTTAGAGATGTGTGTATATGAGTGAGGTGAGTGTGTGTCAGAGAGGTGAGTGTGTGTGTGAGAGTTAGAGGTGAGTGTGTGTGTGAGAGAACGAGAGGTGAGTGTGTGTGTATGAGAGAGGTGAGTGTGTGTGTCAGAGAGGTGAGTGTGTGTGTGAGAGTTAGAGGTGAGTGTGTGTGTGAGAGAACGAGAGGTGAGTGTGTGTGTATGAGAGAGGTGAGTGTGTGTGAAAGAGGCTAGTGTGTGTGTGTGTGAGAACGAGAGGTGAGTGTGTGTGCTTCTTTTTGGTTGTGTTCTGTGTGTGCGTGTACACATCTCTGAAGTGAGAATCCAGCTCTCCCACAGCACTCTCTGTCCTAAATGGATTTGTCAGCAAAAGGTCAGCATCACTCCTCCCATTAAAAAGAAGTTCAGACTTGGAAATAGTTGTTGAATAAAAGAACTTTTAAATTATAATAAATGTATACATATAAGCAATAGAAAAGACTTTTATAATATTTTTAATGTTTGTACCTGTTGCACAATAATCATTTGATGTGATTTAACTATTCAACATGATAAGCATGTTTCTTCGAGGTTCCGTCAGTTCTCTTGAGAGGTCAGAAGGGTTTTGTGACTGGACAAGTTTGGGAAACTGTGCTAATCCTATCCCAAACAATGTACTTAACAACAGCCATAGAAGAGCACCCTCTACTGCATCGTCTTAGCACTTTAGCTTCCCACTCATTATGGCATCACTGAATATAATAGATGATCTAATCTGAATCAATGACTAAACTACCTAGCCGCACCTTCTCCTGCTCGACAATCCTCTGAGAACTCTGCATTCCTCAGATTCTGGCCTCTTGTCCAACTCCCACTTTACTCACCCAGCCTAAATCGTCAGTTGTCTAGGTCCAAAGTTCTACAAATTTCCTCCCTATACCTCTCCATCTCTCTCTCTCTCTCCTTCTCCTTTGCCCCTACCTCTTTGACATTAGGTCACCTATTCTAATGTTAGGTCACCTATTAATTAATTAGGTCACCTATTCTAATGTTTCCAGTCTGGACTTGCTGTCAAATTTTACCTGAATTCAGCCCAAGATGCACTTGAAGTTGCTATATAAATGAAGTTATTGCTGTCGTTATGCGCAACTGGTGCTGTGAACTCATATCCACAAGAAGTCTGCACTCCACAGATGTTAACAGATGGAAAGAGAATCAGAGCTACTTCTGTTCCGAAGAGATAGCTTGCCTTTTCCTGAGTCTTTTTGATAGCTTCCCTTAGACATCAATATGTAAAAATAAACAGTATTAGAAAGTAATAATGCTCTGAAACAACTGTTAATAGTTCATTCTTAAAAAATGTTTTCCCAGTTAATTGATCTGTGTCATTTGTATTGTGCCCATATACTATAATTATAACATGTTTGCACTGTTTGAGAGCAGATTTCCACTCCATCTGACGAAGGAGCAGTGCTCCGAAAGCTTATGGTATTTGCTACCAAATAAACCTGTTGGACTTTAACCTGGTGTTGTGAGACTTCTTACTGTGTCTTTCCATATACTACCCCAGCCAATTGTGGCACATTACTGATGCTATGTGTGACCTTAAAGCACATTTCCACAGAGTACAAAATAACTGTCCTGACTCACAGGAAAGGCGACCTGTCTCTAGATATAGGTGTACATTGACCCTGCAACCTGTGATTTAGTGCTGATAGTCCTGTTTACTCAATTTAGGCGGGCCAACAATTCAAAGCTGATTCATAAAACTGCCTTAAGTGACTTGAATTGATGAGCCAGTTTGGGGTGTGTATATGTCTGGTAATCCATTCCCCTGGCTGACTCTCTTCCAAGTAGCATGTTTTCGGTATGCACAAGGAAGGATGTGGGAAGCAAAGCCGACAGCATGCACCTAAGATCCCTCCTCTAACCCCAGCACAACTCTTTATATGAAGAATGGTGCATGTGCCCAAAAGCAAGACCAGAACCCTTGAACACAAGGCCATCTACACTCTTTGAGTGCAAATCACTGTACAGGCTCTAGGGGGTTAAATATGACAAAAACAGCTCTCCCCACACCTGCTTCTGTTCAAACAGCAGCACCTTTTGATTTATTAACTTGTTTGCCACTGAATGCTATTTACTTGGCAGAATTATTAACCGACCTAGAATTTGGAGTGGAATGTTGCTAAGGTTATGTGTGTTGTATAAACAAAATACGTCTAATTCTCCATGTGATTCGGTAAGGTATAAACTAAAGTATAAAGCACTGAAACATTGGCCTTGCTAAATAAGTAGGAACACATCACTTTTGCACAGCAAGCTTTAACCCTTAATTTACTGAACAATTTGGAAATGTTGTAAATTAAGAATGGGGTGAAATAGGATGGGAAAAGACTTGTGTGGAGCAAAAATAACAGCATGGACTATTTGGGCCGAATAGCCTATAAAGTGCATTCTATGTAATACTCTTTGATGCCTCCTCTTGTAACATAGACTTTGAGATGAAATCTTTGTCCTTTTATATTCTAGCAGGTTAGAAAATAAACAGCAGACGTGATTGAGCTGTGATGTAGCTTTGAATCAGAAGACAGAAGTAACTGCTGGAAGAAGCATGGCCTCACTGACGCAGAGAGAAGAAACAGAAAAGTTAAAGCAGTTGCCAGACCAGGAAACACGAAACATATTTTTCAAACCACCTTATTCCACCAAGACAAGGGTAAAATAATTGATCCCATGCTCCCAGCAAGCAGCCCTGCTCGGAGGGAGTATGGGTTGGAGAACTTTTCTTGCAAACTACAACCCCATCTCCAACTTTCCTTAAAGTACTGGAACTTGTTGCCCTTGCTGTTCTTTCCTGGAATTCATGTTTAAATCCCTCCTTAGTTATGAACTTGTTCTCTCTAAATTCACAATTGACAGCCTATTTTTTGTAACTGAAGATTTAAGACAAAGACTTCGCAGAATCAAAGAATCCGAAAGTGCAGAAGGAGGCCATTCGGCCCATCGAGTCTGCACCGACCACAGTCCCACCCAGGCCCGATCCCCATAACCCAATGCATTTACCCTAGCTAGTCCCCCTGACACTAAGTGGCAATTTATCATGGCCAATCCACCTAATCCGCACATCTTTGGAGTGTGGGAGAAAACCGGAGCACCCGGAGAAAACCCACGCAGACACGGGGAGAATGTGAAAACTCTACACAGACAGTGACCCAAGCGGGAATCGAATCCAGGTCCCTGGCGCTGCGAGGCAGCAGTGCGAACCATTGTGCCACCATTTTGGAGGTGGATTTGAGACTAGGGGGAGATCAGCCATGATCTGATTGAAGGGCTAAATTTGCCTACTTCTGCTCCTATGTTTGTATGCTTTTGGTCACCTGTTCCAGTGCCTTCTTATGTGATTTGGTGTCAAGTTTTGTTTGATGACGCTGTTATGCATGTTGGGGGTGTGCTATTGCATTGAAGGTGCTATTGCATTGAAGGCTCTATGTGAAGAAAAGTTATTGCTTTTGTTCTTGTAAAGGAAATGCGACACTCAATTTATACACAGCACAATCCCACAGACAGCACTATGGAAATGACCAGCTGATCTCTTTTTAAGGTATTGGTGTAAGGGATAAAGATTATCCAGGACACTGGGATGAAATTCCCCATTCAATTTAGGTATAGCACCATGACATGACCCACCCGAGCGAGCAGACAGGGGTTCAGTTTAATGTCATATCTGGAAGACAGTACCTCCCAACAAAACTAAAATTTCAGGCAAGATTTTGTGCTCAGGTTCCTGGAGTAGGGCCTTGAACTTCACACCCTTAAGGCTCGGATGTTTTTGAGCTCCCTAAGGGGCTACCACTGAACAAAAGCTGATGTATTCTGGTTGTGGAAGTGTGCAGCTCTCAACCCACCCAAACAAGCCAGCAATGTTGACTTTTTCTAAAAATATGTTTATTGAAAATGTTCTTATATCTTACACTGCAAACAAACACAGATACAGATCCACACAGTGCTTGCGTGTACCTTCCAACACGACTGGGAACAGGGCTCCCCATGGCCAGGGGACAAGCCCATGATACCCCCGGCACCCAACCGCCCAAGTCCTGTCTAATTGCACCAGTAATGACAGTAATAATATAAAAAACAAAGAGGCAGAGGAACGACGCTGGAGATCCAACTGAGCGTCCAGACAGCCCAGGCTATAAACTAGCGAACGGAGAAAAGAAAGAGAGACAGCGAAGAAGAGAGAAGAAAGAGAGTGAGAGGGAAAAAAGAAAAGTTCTCGTGTTGGTCCCCACACCTCGGCAGGGTGGGCGGGTGTACGCAGATAAAGGGCCAGGGTGCATCTACTCTCCCTGCAGCGTCCCAACATACACTATAAGCAATGTTGGCTTTTAACATGTTGGATTTTGGAAACATCCCAGAGGATCAAACAAGGTCCAGGTCGCAATGATGCAGGTTGGAAATGCAATTTGTCAATAATGACAGAGACACAAATCCTGCAACAGCAGATCCAGTGACGTTACTAGATCACCAATGGGATGAATTCAGCACAGAACTCTCTATTACAGAACCACCCTCGTCAGAACAATTGCAATACAAAGCACAGCCCACCCAAACAGTGGGAGATTTATTTGTGCAATTTGATTGTACTTACACAGTCACAATTAATCTATTCAAGTGCAGCCATAGAACTGGAACAGATTTTACTTCTTAACTTTTGTCTGAAGAAACAAGAGTTCCATTTGAGGCAAAATAAAACCTCAGCCAAACTCTTCCTTTGACTTTCATTGCTGTGTCAACACTGATGACTCAGCAGCACCATTCAACAACAACATTCCTTTATTCTTCTTAATATGGTCAGATGTCTCAGGCACTGTATGAGAGTGTTCTTAAACAAAATCTGACACTGAGTCAAACAAAGGAATTCCAGAACAGGTGCCAAAAATACTTGGTCATAGTGATAGGACTTAGAAATTGTCCAAAAGAGAAGAGAGATGTAGTCCAAAGATGTGTGGGTTAGGTTGATTGGCCATGCTAAAATTGCCCCTTAGTGTCCTGGGATGCGTAGATTAGAGGGATTAGCGGGTAAAATATGTAGGGATATGGGGGTAGGGCCTGGGTGGGATTGTGGTCGGGGCAGACTCGATGGGCCGAATGGCCTCTTTCTGTACTGTAGGGTTTCTATGATTTCTATGATCTATGAACAGTGAAGGATTTTAGGGAGGGAATTCCAGAGCTTAGGGTCTAGGTAGCTGAGCACTATCAATAATGACAGAGTGATGAAAATTGGGGATGGGCAAGAAATCAGGATAGGAGTGCAGAGGCGTCTAAGGGTTGCATGGTTCGAAGAGGTTACAGATAAGGAAGAACAAAGTTGGGCCAGGATCCAAATTTAGCGAATACAAGTGTGCTGGGACTTATGCAAGTTAAGGAAGTGGGCGGCACGGTAGCAAAGTGGTTAGCACTGCTGCCTCACGGCTCCAGGGACCTGGGTTCGATTCCCAGCTTGGGTCACTGTCTGTGTGGAGTTTGCATGTTCTCCCCGTGTCTGTGTGGATTTCCTCCGGGTGCTCCAGTTTCCTCCCACAGTCCGAAAGACATGCTGGTTAGGTGTATTGGCTGTGCTAAATTCTCCCTCAGTGCACCCGATCAGGTGCCAGAGTGTGGCGAATAGGGGATTTTCACAGTAACTTCATTGCAGTGTTAATATAAGCCTACTTGTGACACTAATAAATAAACTATAGAATGGGCAGCAAAGTTTCGGGTGAATGGTATCAACTTTGACTCAGTGGTAGGACTCTCACCTTTAAGTCAGACGAATGTGAGTCAAACCCCACTCCAGAGACTTGAGCACATCAGCTAGGCTGATACATCAATGCAACACTGAGGGAATGCTACACATTCAGAGGTAGTTTTTCAGATAAGATGTTAATTCAAGGCCAAGTCTTAAGTGGCACTATTGAGAATAGATTAGCTCTCCCAGTGTCTTAGACAACAGCTATCCCTTAAATAACATCACCAAGATAACAGATATCTGGTCATTATCTCTTTGTTGTTTGTGGGATCCTGCTGTGCATTAATTGGCAGCCAAGTTTTCCCTACATTACAACAGTTGACTACACCTCTAAAGCGTGTTATTAACTGTAATGTGTTTTGGGACATCCAGAAATCATGAAAAGTGCTGAATAAATACAAGACTTTCCTTCTGTGGGAATGAACCAAATTTAACAGTGGTGGAGGATTGTGGGACAGGAGCCAACAATGACTATTTGGAAACAATATTTGGTATTCCTTCAAAATAATAATCGGGGCTGAAGCAGCGTAAGATTATGTTCTGATACACTTATGGCATTGATAGTTTTCACGCCGGCAACTAATTTATAAATCTATAAATCTATTGCGTTCGATAAGGTCCCCCATGCAAGGCTTCTGGAAAAAATGAGAGGGCATGGGATCCAAGGGGCTGCTGCCCGATGGATCCAGAACTGGCTTGCCCAAAGGAGGCAGAGAGTGGGTATAGATGGGTCTTTTTCTAAATGGAGGTCGGTCACCAGTGGTGTGCCCCAGGGATCTGTTCTGGGACCCTTGCTGTTTGTCATTTTCATAAATGACCTGGATGAGGAAGCAGAGGGATGGGTTGGTAAGTTTGCCGACGACACGAAGGTTGGTGGGGTTGTGGATAGTCTGGAGGGATGTTAGAAGTTACAGAGGGACATAGGTAGGATGCAAGACTGGGCGGACAAGTGGCAGATGGACTTCAGCCCAGATAAATGCGTCGTGGTCCATTTTGGTAGGTCAAATGGGATGAAGGAGTACAATATAAAGGGAAAGACTCTTAGTACTGTCGAGGATCAGAAGGACCTTGGGGTCCGGGTCCATAGGACTCTGAAATCGGCCCCGCAGGTGGAGGAGGTGGTTAAGAAGGCATATGGTGTGCTGGCCTTTATCAATCGAGGGATTGAGTTTAGGAGTCCAGGGATAATGATGCAGCTATATAAGACCCTCGTCAGACCCCACTTGGAGTACTGTGCTCAGTTCTGGTCGCCTCACTATAGGAAGGATGTGGAAAAGATTGAAAGGGTGCAGAGGAGATTTACAAGGATGTTGCCTGGATTGAGTGGCATGCCTTATGAGGATAGGCTGAGGGAGCTCGGTCTTTTCTCCTTGGAGAGATGTAGGATGAGAGGAGACCTAATAGAGGTGTATAAGATGTTGAGAGGCATAGATCGGGTGGACTCTCAGAGGCTTTTTCCCAGGGTGGAAATGTCTGCTACGAGAGGACACAGGTTTAAGGTGCTGGGGGGTAGGTACAGGGGAGATGTTAGGGGGAAGTTTTTCACACAGAGGGTGGTGGGCGAGTGGAGTCGGCTGCCGTCAGTGGTGGTGGAGGCGAACTCAATAGGGTCTTTTTAGAGACTCCTGGATGAGTACATGGAGCTGAATAGGATGGAGGGTTATAGGTAGGTCTAGAAGGTAGGGATGTGTTCGGCACAACTTGTGGGGCTGAAGGGCCTGTTTGTGCTGTAGTTTTTCTATGTTCTATGTTTCTATAAACAGGAACATTACAGAGCTTAAGTGACCTTGAGACATCACAAGTAGACTGGAGTATTAAGCTTGGTGCTGTAAACTGTTTAGGGAAAAACAGTTCTATGTATGCAGAGTAAACCTGTTGCCTGTCCAACAGGTCGATGTGATGTGTCCAGTGTGTGGTTGAAGAAAGTTAGTGTGCTTTCTGCTATTGCGTGCTAGTTTGCTTCTCATTTTCAGCTTATAATGCAAAATAAAGAACAAAATGTGTTAAGTCTCTCCCTGCCAATACACAGCCAATACATGGAAACTGGGTCCCTCTGGCCCCAGGCTAAATCTTCCGATGAACTCTGAGGATGCTAGGTCCCCAGACATGCACCATGCAGACCCACTAGCATGTGAACACGCCTTGCATTGAACTAAACTCCCAGCTATGGGTGAATAGCTCACTGCCTTGTGGATACCTCAGGAGAGTTGAAAGCTAAGGGAGGAAACACTGCCAAAAAATCTGGAATTAGAGATCAAAGGCAGACTGATGTCTAAATATTCAACTTTCTGGCAACTCCTGCAACCAAACTGATGCCAAAAGTAGTGCTATTTGCATTTGAACTCAATTGAGAAGAGAACCCTGACAGGAAAAGCAAGGGTCCCAATACCGACTATTGGGGAACATCACTACAAACCTCCCCCAGCCCGACAAATATCCATTCAAATTACTCTCTGCTTCCTATTATTCAGTAAGAATTTTAACAACACCAGGTTAAGGTCCAACAGGTTTATTTGGTAGCAAAAGCCACACCAAATAAACCTGTTGGACTTTAACCTGGTGTTGTTAAACTTCTTACTGTGTTTACCCCAGTCCAACGCCGGCATCTCCACATCCTATTATTCAGCCAATTTTGTTTTCATGTTGCTACTGTCCCTTTTATTCCATAAGCTATAACTTTTCTCACAAGTCTGTTGTGTGACACAACATCGTATGCCTTTTGAAAGACCATGTACACTACATCAACAGCATTACCTTCATTGACCCTTTCTGTTACCTCCTCAAAAGACTCCAGCAAGTTAGTTAAGCACAATATCCCCTTTAGAAATCCATGCTGGCTCTTCCTAATCAACCCACATTTTTCCATATGACTACTAATTCAATCCTGAATAATTGTTTCTGGAAGATTGCCCACTACTGCTGTTAAACTGACTGGTCTGTAATTGGTGGGGCTATCCTCACAACCTTTTTTTGAACAAGGGCATAACATTTACAATTCTCCAGTCTTCTGGCACATCCCCTGAGTCTCAGGAAGACTGAAAGATTATGGCCAGTGCCCCTGCATAAAACAAAGAACAAAGAACAAAGAAAGGTACAGCACAGGAACAGGCCCTTCGGCCCTCCAAGCCTGTGCCAATCATGATGCCCGAATTAAAGGGCGGCACAGTGGTACAGTGGTTAGCACTGCTGTCTCATAGTGCCAGGGACCCAGGTTCGATTCCCGGCTTGGGTCACTGTCTGTGTGGAGTTTGCACATTCTCCCCGTGTCTGCGTGTGTTTCCTCCAGGTGCTCCGGTTTCCTCCCATAGGAATGATGTGCGAGTTAGGTGGACTGGCCATGCTAAATTGTCCATTAGTGTCAGGGAGATTATCAGGGTCAATATATGGGGTTACAGGGATAGGGCCCGGATGGGATCATTGTTGGTGCAGACTCAATGGGCCGAATGACCTCCTTCTGCACTGTAGAAGTTCTATGATTCCATGATTCTAAAGTACAAAAAAAAACCTTCAGCCTTTATTTGATCTGTATCGCTCTACTCCCTCCCTATTTATGTACCCATCCGGATGCCACTTAAATGTTGCTAATGTGCCTGCTTCCACTACCTCCTCTGGCAGCGTGTTCCAGGCACCCACCCCTCTCTGTGTGAAAATCGTATCCCGCACATCTCTCTTATGCATCCTTGGATTTCATCTGATCCTGGTGCCTTGTCAACATTAAGAACCAACAGTCTATTTAACACTTCCTCCTTATCAAGTTTGAACCCTTCTAAGAACAGAGAGTTTCCTTATCTTTCAACATGTCCTGGATAGCATCTGCCTCATGAGTAAAGACAGATGCAAAGTATTAATATAGTACCTCCGCAATGCTCCTTGCGTCCAAGTGTAAATTCCCATTTAGGTCTCTAATCGGCCGTACTCCTCCTTTTACCACACTTCGACTATTTATATGCCGACAGAAGATTTCGGGATTCTCCTTTATGTTGGCTGCCAGTCTTTCCCCATAATCCCTCTTCGCTTCTCCAATGTGCTTTTTCGTCTCCCCTCTGAACCTTCTGTACTCTCTTGGTTCTCAATTGTATTTTCTACCTGGTATCACTTTTTCTTACTTAATCTATATCTCATTTTTCATCCTGGGAGCTCTGGATTGGTGTGTCCCGCCTTTCCCTTTTAAGGGAATATATCTTGACTATGTCCAGACCATTTCTTTTTTGAAGGTAGCCCATTGTTTAGCAACAGATTTTCCTGCCAACCTTTCATTCCAATCTAACTGGCTCAGCTCCATTATTGCTCCTTGAATTCAGCTCTCCCCCAGTTAATTATTCTTAGTCTGATTGCCTGACATCATCCTAAACCTTAGGATACAATGATCACTGTCTCCTAAATGTGCTCCCGTTGACACTTGATCTACTTGGCACACCTCATTTCCAAGAATCAGGTCCAACAGTTCATCTTTTCTTGTTGGACTGGACACGTAATGCTGCAGAAAATCTTCCTGAACACCATTTAGGAACATCTGCCCCTCTCCATCATTTACACTAGAACCATAGAATCACAGAATCCCTACAGTGCAGAAGGAGGCCATTCGGCCCATCGAGTCTGCATCGACCACAATCCCACCCAGGCCCTATTCCCATAACCCCATGTATTTACCCCTAGTTAATCTCCCTGACACTAAGGGGCAATTTAGCATGGCCAATCCACCAGACACAGGGAGAATGTGCAAACTCCACACAGACAGTGATCCAAACTGGGAATCGAACCCGGGTCCCTGGCACTGTGAGGCAGCAGTGCTAACCATTGTGCCACCGTGCTTCCCCACCATTACTACCACTGTCCCTGTCTAAATTGATTTTGTTCCTTAGCTCAAGCCAAATTAGGTCTGCTTTTGAATTCTTTGGGACACCCTCTTTCTCCAGCACTGCAATGCTTTCCCTAACCAACACTGTCACTCCTCCTCCTTTCCTTCCTTTCCTATCTTCTCTGAACACCTTGCACCCAGGAATATTTAACACCCAGTCCTGCCCTTCATTGAGCCAGGTTTCTGTTATTGCAGCAACATCATATTTCTACAATGCAATCTGCCCCTGTCGCTCCCCAATCTTAGTTCCAATATTTTGTGCATTCACATACATGAGCAGTAACCCTGACTTAGAATTCATTACTTTTTCCCTTACTTGAATTCACATGTTAACTTACCATTCTCTAAACTAGTGCTTTCTGTCTCTCCCAGTACATTGTGCACCTGGTATTTCTCTCTAATATTTTCTCTTGGTTCCCACACTCCTACCATGTTAAGTTAAAGCCTTCCCGACAACAGCAGCAAATTGTCCCGTAAGGAACTCAATCCCAGCTCGATTCAGGTGCAACCCATCCACCTTGTACAGGTGCCATTTCTCCCGTAACCAGCCCCGGTATCCCAGGAATCTAAAGCCCTCCTTCTTGCACCATCTTTCCAGCCACGCATTTATCTGCGCTGTCCTCAGATTTATGTACTCACTTGCATGTGACACAGTAATCTCAAGATTACTACGTTTGTGGTCCTGCCTGCTAATTTTCAACCTAGTTCCATAAATTCTGATTGTAGAATCTCATCCCCTCTTCCTACTTAAGTCATTGGTACCAATGTGGACCACAACGTCTGGCTGCTTTTTAAAGTTTTAAAGTTTATTTATTAGTGGCACAAGTAGGCTTACATTAACACTACAATGAAGTTACTGTGAAAATCTCCTAGCTGCCACACTCTGGTGCCTGTTCGGGTATACTGAGGGGGAATTCAGCACAGCCAATGCACCTAACCACCACATTTTTCGGACTGTGGCAGGAAACCAGAGCACCCAGAGGAAACCCATGCGGACACAGGGAGAACGCGCAGACAGATAGTGACCCAAGCCGGGAATCGGACCCGGCCCCTGGCGCTGTGAGGCAGCAGTGCCAACCACTGTGCCATCGTACCACCCTCACCCTCCCAGGGGACTGTTCCCCTCTCCCAGAAAAATGTCCTGCAGCCGCTCTGTGACATCCTTGACCCTGGCACCAGGGAGGCAACATACCACATCCACAAACACAGAAACATCTGTCTGTTCCCCTAATTAATGAATCACCATTGGTCTTCTCGTCCTCTCCTTTTCATTCCGCTTTCTCACGAGATTAATAAAAAAACTAGGAGAAAGTAACTAGTGCAAGATACAAGATGTGTAGTTTAATGCTCAATATGCTTTGCAACACAAAAGGTGAATGTTTTCAGTCACATGTGTGGAAGGAATTTCAAAACAATTGTTTATCAAGGGGGATGATGATTATATCACACCCAGTAAAACAGGGAATAGTAGATCATATTTCATTTTTAGCTGCCAGTATCAGCATTAAACTGCCGGAATGAATATAGCATAGATAAGACAGAGACAAAAAAATCTGCTGGTATGTGAAGAGTTGTGGCAGCTATTTGTGTGCATGCAATCCTGCAGGTCACCAATGGTCTAGCGGAAACGAGGAACTTAGGGTTTTAAAAAATTTGTTCATGGGATGTGGTTGTTGTTGGCGATGCCCATCCGTAGTTGCCCTGAACCACGACAGTTATGTGGTGTAGGTATACCCACGCTGCTGCGAGGAAGGAGGTTTAAAGTTTTAGTAAACATAGGGTGGCACAGTGGTTAGCACTGCTGCCTCACAGCGCCAGGGACCAGGGTTCTAATTCGGCCTCGTGTGACTGTGGAGTTTGCACGTTCTCCCTGTATCTATGTGGGTTTCCTTCGGGTGCTCCAGTTTCCTCCCACAGTCCAAAGATGTGCAGGTTAGGTGAATTGGCCATGCTAAATTGCCCCTTAGTGTTAGGGGGACTAGCTAGGGTAAATGGGGTTACGGGGATAGGACCTGGGTGGGATTGTTGTCGGTGCAGGCTCGATGAGCCAAATCCCTACACTGTAGGGATTCTATAATTCTATAAATAGTGCTGAAGAAATTAATGGAGTAAAGTTGCTAAGTCCCCAGACCCGATGACTTTTGTCCTGGGTTTTAAAAGTGGCAACCATGAGAGATAATGGGTTCTTTGGTTTCAAATTTTCAGAATTCCTTGGATTCTATAACAGATTCCATAGACAGAATTATACGGGTGGTGGGGTTCCTGCCCCGCCACCCAAGGAGTCTGTGGGTAATGCATCCCAGCCAAGCTGGGTGCCCCACTTCAGGGAATTGCCACACACGTCTCAGCAGCGCCACCGGGAGTGCTGGTTACTGTTGGGACTACAAGCTGTCCCTGGATTCTGTGCCCTCTGGAACGAGGTTAGGTGCAGGTCAAGAAGGTCTCACAGCAGGGATGAAGGAAAGACCTGCAGGGTGGGGGGAAATGGCGCAGTAAAGGTGTTTAGTGTCCTGGTGGAAAGGCCCTGGGGGAAGAAGTATTTGGGGGATGATGGGGCCAGAGGCACCTGTGGTTGGTGGGAGATCTTGGGGGCACCTGGTGTGAAAAGGGTGCCAGTGAGAGTGGCATACCCCCTGCCCTTCTGACCTGAGACGGGTGACCTTGTGGGCTTCCACTACCTACCCATGATCACCTCCTGCCAACCTCAAAAGTGAGGCCGGGCGGGCAAGGGACATGTGTGATACAAGAAATGGTACAGCGAGCAGAATGAGGGAAGGTCTGGTATCACTGCTGGAGTTAGTTTAAAATGTCAACTAATATTGACATATCAGGGCCAGTATAAAACCAATCTCTGCAGTTGCTCTCGTGTACACGAGCACTGGTTTAGTGATTGTGACTTGAGTAGATTACGTTACACTTCAGCGGTTAAAGCAAATACAACCCTCAGTGTAAGGATTAGCCATGAGATAATTGAATGCTCATTGTATACAATGGGCCTTTTATTCTAACCCACTGACTGACAAACTGGGAAAAATTACTTTTTATTCATTTGTTTTTTATTTATTATTAGTGTCACAAGTAGGTTTACATTAACACTGCAATGAAGTTACTGTGAAAATCCCCTAGTTGCCACACTCCGGCCTGTTCAGGTACACTGAGGGAGAATTTAGCATGGCCAACGCACCTAATCAACACGTCTTTCAGACTGTGGGAGGAAACCGGAGCACCCGGAGGAAACCCACACAGGCATGGGAAGAATGTGCAGACTCCACACAGACAGGGACCCAAGCCAGGAATTGAACTCAGATTCCTGGCACTGTGAGGCAGCAGTGCTAACCACTGTGCCACCGTGCGCTCCTGAACATCCGTATCGACACTGAACTGAAAAGATGTTGGAAAATCAGTCTTGAGTCAAATGTAAAGAGAAAAGCTTTACTAATAACAAATTCAGGAGTTGATTGGTGAAGTGCCAACTTCTCCATTAGTCGATGTGCTATGAGATATAACTCCAATCTTCTTCCAGTGCCTGTAACTACGCAGTAAGCTGAAGGGAAAATGACCTATAACTTTCCTAACAATCAAAACATTGTGCTGTGCTGAAAGCTCTTCCTCAGGAACAATGGCTTGGATCAAGTTCAAAAATGTCATTCAAGATTACAGCAAATAAGCACAGAGTCACATTTCTTAACACTGCTGAAGGTCTTGCAGGTACGGACTAGCAGATCAGCACAATCTGTTCTGCAGGTTTAACTTCAGATCAAATTACAGATTTTTAACATACTCGGAGAGATTCCCACAGTGTCCTGAGTAATCAGCTTTCAGCCCTTCCCAGTATATCAATGCATGAATGATATTCTCTTTGACTATGATCATGCTGCATTATCCGTCCTTGTGTAGCCTTTGACATGGTTAACCATACTTCCCTCCTCCAAAGCCTTATTTCCTCTGTCCAGTTGGTGGGTGTGTCTCATTTGCTTCACCTTTACCGATCCACTTGTCGCACCGATTCAATTATAGCCAAAGTACCTCCAACAGTGGCTTTCATTTCCATCCCTTATCATCAGTTTAGGAATCCTTGAAGGATTCACTGTGAGGCGGCATGGCGGCACAGTGATTAGCACTGCTGCCTCACAGCGCCAGGGACCCGGGTTTGATTCCCGGCTTGGATCACTGGCTGTGCGGAGTTTGCACGTTCTCCCCGTGTCTGCGTGGGTTTCCTCCCACAGTCCAAAGGTGTGCGGGTTAGGTGGATTGGCCATGCTAAATTGCCCCTTACTGCCGGGGGACTAGCTAGGGTAAATGCATGGGGTTATGGGGATAGGGCCTGGGTGGGATTGTGGTCGGTGCAGACCTGATGGGCCGAATGGCCTCCTTCTGCACTGTAGGATTCTATGATTATTCTATGGCCTCCACCTCTAATGGTGCCCCTTAGCAGCAGCATCCAGACATAATCATCAACTTCCATGTGTACAATAATCACATCCAAGTTTCCACCACCTTTCTCAAGCCCTTTACTGCCTTTGTGGTTTGTTATCCCGTCTTTGGATGAACTGTAAATGACTCCAGCGAAACATGAAAAATACCAAACCTATCCTCTTCAGCCACAAACTCTAACACTTTGTCACTGACTCTGTCCCCCTGCCTGGCCACTGTCTCAGGCTGAACCAAACCATCTGTAACTTTACATCCATTGTGACTCAAAGCTGTGCCTTCTGGCCTCAAATCCTCTCCATTCAAAAGCCACCTACTTCTGCCATTCTGCCCCTATCTCAGTTCATATGCCAATGTCTTTTTCATCCCTAGACCTGACTCTTCCAAACCTCTACTGGCTGTTCTCCTACCCTCCATTTGGCTCATCCAAATCTCTAGTGCCTGTCTCTTATCCCACTCCAAGGCCGGGATCTTCTGCCCCTCCTGATGCCAGGATCTTCTGGTCCTGGCAAAGTCGACGGGCATTTAACTGGATCGCTGCATCCGCTGCGGGAAAACCTGCTGCAGCAGGGCCGGAAAGTCTAGGCACAGGTATCACTCGCCCATCACCACCCGCTCCCCACATACCCCCCCACCCCCACCTCCACCCTGCGCTTTGCTGACTTACATTAGCTTCCTGTCCCCTGTCAGCAGCAATTTAAAAATTTCATTCGAGCGTGAAGATCCTTCCATTAACATGCTCCCCAAATTCTATAATCTTCTCCAGCCCTACAACCGCCCCGCCCCAAACTCTCTGTTCTGTTGACAGTGGGCTCTTGGGCATGGCCCTCCCTTTATCCTTTGGCTGACGGTTTATAGTCTGGTGGTTTATAGAAGATATGAAATCCATCTCTCCTATTTAATGAGACCTCTACTCCCCCTCTTGCACGGAAAAACTGACAGTGCCAACGAGACAAATAATCTTTCCGAGTTTATTACTCTGTAGCAGTTTTCACACAATAGCATGATTGTAAAATGGCATTCCCCAAAATGGAATTTTCGCCTTCCAAGCCAACACAGTTGCAATCCCAGAACTACGGTGACTACAAGTTAGCAACTCGAGGTAACGACCACAGTGCAGACAGCACAAGGCTTGTAAATCAATCTGTTTCTGATGCTGTCAAAATGTGAAGGTACAGCAGGAGTGATTATGGCTGTCAGCAGAACCTTGAGGTTGAATTTGAAGGCTTAGTTGATCTGTTACACATCAACCACAAATGTAAAATTTAAAAAATAAATTATCAGAGTAATTGTCGACATACACCACTGACAAGGTTATAGCTGAACAAGAGGAAAAACTATATTGGCAGGTTCATATTTTATTAATGCCTGACTTTGACCAAGTTTTTTTAAACAGATGGAAAAATGTGCTGGCGACCAACAAAGAGAAAATGACAATTCATGATTAGTCTGCAACCAAGCTGACCCCTCAAAGGAAGGCAGTAACAAATAGAAACATCATGATCTGAGGCTGACCCTCCCGCTTGACATTAATGGCTTCAGTCTGATCGAGGAATTAGATAGATAGAATTATAGAATCCTACAGTGCAGAAGGAGGCCATTCGGCCCATCGAGTCTGCACCGACCACAATCCCACCCAGGCCCTATCCCCATAGCCTCATTTATTTACCCTCGCTAATCCCCCACACACTAAGGGGCAATTTAGCATGGCCAATCCACCTAACCCGCACATCTTTGGACTGTGGGTGGAAACTGGAGCACCCGGAGGAAACCCACGCAGACACGAGGAGAATGTGCAAACTCCACACAGACAGTGACCCAAGCCGGGAATCGAACCTGGGTCTCTGGCACTGTGAGGCTGCTGTGCTAACCACTGTGCCACCATGCTGCCCCAAAAATCTGCTATGGTGAGATTCGAACCCTGGTTTCCAGTGCATTACCCAGGGTCTCTGGATTACTAGTCCAGCAATGATACCACTACGCCACCACCTCTTTCAAGGAGGGTTCTTCATGAAGGAAGACCATAAAAAGGACTATTTAGGAAAATTAAGCAGCCTCAATTTTCCCCTTGATCCCTTGCTTTACAGTTCCCCTTTGAAGACCAGAGCAGGGACCTGTGGATTTACAACAATGGGCCAGATTTTACAGTGAAGATAATGGTGAGGCAAGATCAAGTAACTGAACATAGATAGGGGATCAAATCAGGGACCTTGCTGCTCTGCATCACAACTCCCTTCCCATTGGATCAATCCCTGAGCCGGAAGAAAGATTCTCAGTAACTTTCTGATCAAAGCTGCCATTGTGGGGAGAGGTTGATGAGAGGAACGTGGTTCCCCCGGGGAGGAAAAAAGGAAATAGCAGACAGAAAGTGTCCCTCCAGTGAGTGGCAGCCAAAAAACAGCATTCGGAAAGGCTCATAAACTGGTGTACAGCCTGAAGAAGGTGCCATGGTGCGGGGTGATCACAAAAGAACAAAGAACAAAGAACAGTACAGCACAGGAAACAGGCCCTTCGGCCCTCCAAGCCTGTGCCGCTCCTTGGTCCAACTAGACCAATCGTTTGTATCCCTCCATTCCCAGGCTGCTCATGTGACTATCCAGGTAAGTCTTAAACGATGTCAGCGTGCCTGCCTCCACCACCCTACTTGGCAGCGCATTCCAAGCCCCCACCACCCTCTGTGTAAAAAACATCCCTCTGATATCTGAGTTATACTTCGCCCCTCTCAGCTTGAGCCCGTGACCCCTCGTGATCGTCACCTCCGACCTGGGAAAAAGCTTCCCACTGTTCACCCTATCTATATCCTTCATAATCTTGTACACCTCTATTAGATCTCCCCTCATTCTCCGTCTTTCCAAGGAGAACAACCCCAGTCTACCCAATCTCTCCTCATAGCTAAGACCCTCCATACCAGGCAACATCCTGGTAAACCTTCTCTGCACTCTCTCTAACGCCTCCACGTCCTTCTGGTAGTGCGGCGACCAGAACTGGACGCAGTACTCCAAATGTGGCCTAACCAGCGTTCTATACAGCTGCATCATCAGACTCCAGCTTTTATACTCTATACCCCGTCCTATAAAGGCAAGCATACCATATGCCTTCTTCACCACCTTCTCCACCTGTGTTGCCACCTTCAAGGATTTGTGGACTTGCACACCTAGGTCCCTCTGTGTTTCTATACTCCTGATGACTCTGCCATTTATTGTATAACTCCTCCCTACATTATTTCTTCCAAAATGCATCACTTCGCATTTATCCGGATTAAACTCCATCTGCCACCTCTCCGCCCAATTTTCCAGCCTATCTATATCCTGCTGTATTGCCCGACAATGCTCTTCGCTATCCGCAAGTCCAGCCATCTTCGTGTCATCCGCAAACTTGCTGATTACACCAGTTACACCTTCTTCCAAATCATTTATATATATCACAAATAGCAGAGGTCCCAGTACAGAGCCCTGCGGAACACCACTGGTCACAGACCTCCAGCCGGAAAAAGACCCTTCGACCACTACCCTCTGTCTCCTATGGCCAAGCCAGTTCTCCACCCATCTAGCCACTTCTCCTTGTATCCCATGAGCCTTAACCTTCTTAACCAACCTGCCATGTGGGACTTTGTCAAATACCTTACTGGAATCCATATAGACGACATCCACGGTCCTTCCTTCATCAACCGTTTTTGTCACTTCCTCAAAAAACTCCACCAAATTTGTAAGGCACGACCTCCCTCTTACAAAACCATGCTGTCTGTCACTAATGAGATTGTTCCGTTCTAAATGCACATACATCCTGTCTCTAAGAATCCTCTCCAACAACTTCCCTACCACGGACGTCAAGCTCACCGGCCTATAATTTCCTGGGTTATCCCTGCTACCCTTCTTAAACAACGGGACCACATTCGCTATCCTCCAATCCTCAGGGACCTCACCCGTGTCCAAAGAAGCGACAAAGATTTCCGTCAGAGGCCCAGCAATTTCATCTCTCGTCTCCCTGAGCAGTCGAGGATAGATGCCATCAGGCCCTGGGGCTTTGTCAGTTTTAATGTTCCCTAAAAAACCTAACACTTCCTCTCTTGTAATGGAGATTTTCTCTAACGGGTCAACACCTCCCTCCGAGACACTCCTGGTTAACATGCCCCTCTCCTTCGTGAATACCGATGCAAAGTATTCATTTAGGATCTCCCCTATTCCCTTGGGTTCTAAGCATAATTCCCCTCCTTTGTCCCTGAGAGGTCCGATTTTCTCCCTGACAACTCTTCTGTTCCTAACGTATGAATAGAATGCCTTAGGATTCTCCTTAATCCTGCCTGCCAAGAACATCTCGTGACCTCTTTTTGCCCTTCTAACTCCCCGTTTGAGTTCTTTCCTACTCTCTCTGTATTCCTCCAGAGCTCCATCGGTTTTCAGTTGCCTGGACTTAACGTACGCCTCCCTTTTCATTTTAACCACGTAGAGGAAACAGGAGAAAAATAAAGATGCAAAATTTGAACATTAATACTTGCTACTGTTAAGGTTTTCCTCATCCTATGTCTGGACCTATTGTAGATTAATTGGTGGTGATGGATTGTCATTAGTCAGCAACTCCACTATCATTGTGTCATATGTCCACAAGGATGGTACAAGGTGAACTAGACAGACCGCAGTCTTTTTTTTGTCAACTATTTTCTATGGCCAGAATTTTCTGGCTGTTCACGCCAGAGGAATTCTCTGGTCCTGCTGTAGTGCATGGAGATTTGGCTGAGCGCCAGATTCTCTGTCCTTGCTTGCAGTGGCTATGGGGTGTGAATGGCTGGAAAATCCCGGCCTATGTTCCTAATATTTACTTTCCACTGCCTGATTTGTTTATCCTATTGGAAGGTGCCCCCTAGTGTCTGACATCCTGAAAAACAGCATCATTACCCTTGCATCAATAAACTATCCCTGGAATTTAACTACTTTCCAGGGAGGTCTCTCTCTACTCCAAAAATAGAACATGGTCCTCGAATTGAGCCGAAGTAAAGCCTTCCGACCTGCTATTCCAATGATGAATCACAGCCATGAACCATCCCATCTCTTCCCAATGCTCCTACAGCGAGTATGAAGGGAAAGAGAGGCAGAGAAAATCTGCTTCATGCCATTATTTGCCCCTGTAGGTAATTCCTGGCCCTTTGATGTCATTGCCTTTAAAAAAGAAAGACCAATCTGCGTTTGGTCTCCCCAATGTAGAGGAGGCCACAGCTTAGGTGGATTAGCTATGGCAAATTGCCCCTTAGTGTCCACATATGTGTAGGTGAGGTAGATGGTAGATTAGCCTTGGTAAATGCGCCAGGTTACGCAGACGGGGGCTGATTAAGATGTTCTTTCGGGAGGGGTCAGTGCGGATTACATGGACCAGGTAGCCCCCTTCTGCACTGTAGGGATTCTATGGTTAATTCTATGGTGAGCAGCGAATACAGTAGACCAAAATGAAAGAAGCACAAGTAGATAATTGCTTCACCTGGAAGGAGTGTTTGGAGACCGCTTGCAATCGCAAGCATAATCCCAATCTTCCAGTCACTCGCCATTTCAATTCACCGTCTGGTTCTCATTTCTGTCCTTGGACCCGCTGTAATGTTCCAGTGAAGCCCAATGCAAGCTGGAGGAGCAACACCTCACCTTCCGATTGGTCACTTTACAGCATTTAGTTCAACAACTTCTAACTGTGAATTCAGTCCACCATTTTGAATCCCACTCTCCAAGTGCCAGTTTGTATCTTGTTTTCTTGTCTTTGCTTTCAGACAGAACTGAACCTTATTCTGTTATTAACACCATTAGATCAATGCTTTCTTTACTGGCCATTACCACTTCCTTTGCCTTTTATTTCCATGACATCTTTGGTATTTAATCACACCCTGCCCTCTAACCTATCGCTGACCCTCTCTTTTGTTCCACCTGACCCCTTTTGTGACAGCAGAAAACCCATCTATCTCTCTTCAGTTCCGAAGAAGAGTCACATTTAACTTTATTTTCTCTCCACAGATGTTGCCAGACCTGCTGAATTTTTCCAGCACTTTATGTCTGTGGGCCAGGACATATCAGCGGCGGCCAATTCACGGGATTCGCACTGGGCGTCCGGGCTTCCGCGCATCTCCCAGCCTAAGTTTTTATCGCTTCGACAGATCCACACTGAAAATCAACGTAACAGTGATTTGCATTCATTATCATACCTAAGCATGCCATTAGTGGGTCCGCAACTAGAATCTCCAACCCCGCTAGCGTCTCCCCCCTCTCCGGCGTGGTTCATGCTGGCGAGGTTTACAACGGCTTTATAAAAGTTGGGACCTGGCGTGGCAGCATTGAACAGGAGTAAGGAGGTAAGTTTAACGGGGCTGCAGCCCCCAGACTGCAGGGGAGATTGGAGGCAGGGCCTGGAAAATTTCTGCTTGGTGTGGGAAAGTTCCTGGAGAGCTGGAAATGCTGTTCCCAATCCCAGGTATGTTCCATGTAGTCTCTGTGGAATGGGGTGGGGTCATTTACTGAGTGCTGTTCAGGCTGCTGTATGCAGCCACTGAGATGTTCTGGCTGTGGGCTGTGGTGGGGACTGAACTGAGTGCTGGGGTTTTATCAGGGGGACTGGACTGAGTGCTGGGGTTTTAGCTGGTGCGGGGGGGGGGGGGGGGGGGAAGGGGAATGTGGAGGGGGGTAGGCGGGGTGCACCATGTGCTGCTTGAGGACTCATCATTTCAGGCAGCTCCAAGCAAGGGCCCTCATATTGCGTGTACTCTGCAGTGAATGGGAACCCATCTTTCGCACTATTGCCCCCTGCAGTGCACAGAGTGTGGGAGACTCATTTTGAAAGTCCCGCTGAAAAAACCAACGTGATTTACTCCAGTTTTTACATAAATTCAGCACTATCGCGGCTTATGCTGTTTGGCATGATAGTCCTATGTTGTAGCTTCACCAGGTTGTCACCTTTTTTAGGTATGCCTGGTTCTGCTCCTGGCATGCCCTCCTGAGCTCTTCATTGAACCAGCGTTGATTCCCTGGCTTGGTGGTAATGGTCGAACGGGGGATATGCCGGGCTATAAAGAACAAAAGAACAAAGAAAATTACAGCGCAGGAACAGGTCTTTCGGCACTCCAAGCCTGCACCGACCATGCTGCCCGACTTAACTAAAACTCCCTATTCTTCCGGGGGACCATATCCCTCTATTCCCATCCTATTCATGTATTTGTCAAGACGACCCTTAAAAGTCACTATCATATCCGTTTCCACCACCTCCCCTGGCAGCGAGTTCCAGGCACCCATCACCCTCTGCGTAAAAAATCTGCCTTGTAATCTCCTTTAAACCTTGCCCCTCGCACCTTAAACCTAGTAATTGACTCTTCCGCCCTGGGAAAAAGCTTCTGACTACCCACTCTGTCCATGCCCCTCATAATCTTGCAGACTTCTATCAGGTCACCCCTCAACCTCCATCATTCCAGTGAGAACAAACCAAGTTTCTCCAACCTCTCCTTATAGCTAATGCCTCCTGGCAACATCCTGGTAAATCTTTTCTGTACTCTCTCCAAAACCTTCACATCCTCTGGTAGTATGGCGACCAGAATTGAACACTATATTCCAAGTGCAGCCTAATTAATGTTCTATAAAGCTGCAACATGACTTGCCAATTTTTAAACTCAATGCCCCGGCCGAAGAAGGCAAGCATGCCGTATGCCTTCTTTACTATCTTCTCCACCTGCATGCCACCTGTGTACCTATACACCCAGATCCCTCTGCCTATCAATACTCTTAAGAGTTCTGCCATTTACTGTATATTTCCTATCTGTATTAGGTCTTCCAAAATACATTACCTCACATTTGTCCGGATTAAACTCCATCGGCCATCTCTCCGCCCAAGTCTCCAACCGATCTATATCCTGCTGTATCCTCTGATAGTCCTCATCACTATCTGCAAATCCACCAACCTTTGTGTCATCTGCAAACTTACTAATCAAACCAGTTACATTTTCCTCCAAATCATTTACACATATTACAAGCAGCAAAGGTCCCAGCACTGATCTCTGAGGAATGCCACTTGTCACAGCCCTCCATTCAGAAATGCACCATTCCACTGCTACTCTGTCTTCTTTGACCGAGTCAGTTTTGTATCCACCTTGCCAGCTCACCTCTGATCCCATGCGACTCCACCTTCTGCACCAGTCTGCCATGAGGGACCTTGTCAAAGGCCTTATTGAAACCCACGTAGACAACATTCACTGCCCTACCCTCATCAATCATCTTCGTCACTTCCTCGAAAAACTCAATCAAGTTAGTGAGACACGACCTCCCCTTCACAAAACCATGTTGCCTCTCGCTAATACGTCCACTTATTTCCAAGTGGGAATAAATTCTGTCTTGAAGAATCCTCTCCAATAATTTCCCTACCACTGATGTATGGCTCACTGGCTTGTAATTACCTGGATTATTCTTGCTACCCTTCTTAAACAAAGGAACAACATTGGCTACTCTCCAATCCTCAGGGACCTCCCCTGAGGCCAGTGAGGATACAAAGATTTCTCTCAAGGCCCCAGCAATTTCCTGCCTTGCCTCTCTCAGTATTCTGGGTTATATCCCATTGGGCCCTGGGGACTTGCCGACCTTAATGTTTCTCAAGAACCTCAATTCCTCCTCCTTTTTGATCTCAGCATGGCTCAAACTATATACACACCCTTTCCCTAAGGTTACAGATTGTGGTTGAGTACAATTCTGCAGCTGCTGATGACCCACAGTGCCTCAGGGATGCTCAGTCTGGAGTTGTTGGATCTGTTTGAAATCTACCCATTTAGCATGGTGGTAGTGCCACACAACACATTTGATTGAGGACTATATCTGTATCCACAATGAAACCATCATTCATATCAACATTACTGGAACCTTTAAATCAATACAAAAGGGTTTAAATTTCTCACAGGTTATTACCATCAAAAGCAAATAAGGTTCCGGTCAATTCGACTCAGAGCTGTGCTTTTGAAACCTATGATTTATGCTGTAGAACCATCTCTGGAAGGCGAAAGGGCTGTAAATAAAGAATATTTATTGAAAGATCATAAATCCAGTAGAAAAAAGCTTTTCATGGGAAACATTGATAAGAGACTTTATAAATCACCACTGGACAGCAGATTTGAAATTTATTAATTCATCCAACTCTGGGAAAATTCTGCCCTAATTATTTCCAAATACCTGTGTGGAATGGAGAACAAGAGTTGACTGATATGTGCAATAAATTACTCTGCTTATGTCTAGGCTCCAGCAGGTGTTTATTATGAAGGAGCCTCCATAGAACATGGAGTGGAGGAAAGAGACATTCCTGTCTTTTACCGATTTGAACTAAAAGGCATGGAAAATGTGGTGCCATGTTGGTACAAAGCACTAATGAGAAATTTGTCTGTGTTTATTGTTTTCAGTACTCTTACCCCATCAAAAATGATGAGAAGTTTTGAATGTTGCTTTTTAAGATTATCAATGATGTAGCGCTCCATTGTCCAATCTAAAATCCACAAGCCATCCATTAGTTAAAGAGAAAGCAAAGACCTTAATCATGTGAGATTATACCAAACCTTAATCCTATATATACATGTGTGCAGGAATAGGGGATCTTACAGAAGTAACCACCAATCATTCTCTTATACCCTTAAGGAGAGCAGACTGCAAATAATAATCTGTGAAAATACCAACCAAATGTGCTGGTTCTCAAGTGTGTCCTTGTTGGTTGATATGTCTGTCTATGTGTGTGTGGCAATACACGGCAATACATTGTGTAAGAGATTGTGGAATTATCCGTGATGATACTGGAGTAATAAATCAGTGATGGGCAACTAGTCAGTATGAATAGCCTACACTTAAAAAGGAACACCAAATCCTCAAATTTCCCCTGCATAACAAACTGCTGTGGACAGTCTCCTGTGCCCTTCAGCAGGTGAGGAACCATTACTGTCTAATTCCCTTTGCTCATTATTTTGCTTTGCTTTATAATCTCCTATACTCAAATCTCCTTATGCTGAGTTAATGTCGTATTGTGTATTCAGCCTAGAAAACAGATGGCTGGCCTTAACTCAGAGTTCTGATGATGTTCTCATTTCACTGGTTGCTATGAGGTGTGAGATTACGGGCTGACACAGATTTACTTTCCCTCTGTAGCGCTGCATTCCCTCATTTATGCTTGGCATTCTTCTAACCCGTATGGATCTTTTCATTAAGTGGGAAGTCCCTGCTAATCTGTCGGAGTCCTAAAACACTGTAAATTTAAAAGTGAGTTAGGTTTAATTCATGTGATGAATGTAATATTTCTACAATCTGTAAATAATAAACAATTCAATAGCCTATCTTGGAAATTGAAAATACTTCACCCCATTACATCAAAAAAATCTTTGATCCCTGGTTGGCTGTGAACAGGTAAAATAGGTAGATTGTTTTCAGTTGAAAGCTGAAAAGCTTCTTGTAGAGAATTAGGTCAGAAATACTGCTCGGCAGTTAGAAATCGACTGATGTCGGGGAGGTGTGGCATGTTCTTTATTTTGTACAAAGTTGTTCTGATTGAATTAAGTGAGTTTGATCATAACCACTATTGTGTATGTTTAGCAGCTTAGTAATTAGTAGCTGGTTTTGTCTCTCACAAAGGGGTTCTGGTTCCACCTTTGGAGAGTTTGAAGTACACACACAAAAGACATAAATACATGGTTCAGCTTCCAATAGGGCATCATTGATCCATTTTCTGTCCTATCACATTACAAGTAGATGGAGGGCAGCATGAGTCAACTGACATTAGGGTAAGATACTCAGATGGGAGTGATTGATGACACTGAACCCAAGAAGGTGTCTATGGTTGAGCTGAAGGTGCAACAATTATGAGGCTAGTTGGCCTGAAATTCAGAGCGTTTGATACAGTTGCTTCTGCGTGCAATTATCATTTAGAAGCTTATTAAAATGACAGAAAACTTGCACCAAGCAACCAAGAATATTGTCAGTTCAGTGAATAACAATAAAATAAATGAACATTGGTGTCGACTGTTAAGGACCGGATCAGAAACGCCAATGTATATTATAAAGTTAGCCTAGTCCCCAACTTTTACATTTGATTTTGGGCATTGGGGTGAACATAAGGTGTTTCGCTCCAGTTATGGTTCAAGTGACCCATTAGGAAGCTTTTATCAAAATAAACTTCATTTAAGAACACAGTTAGAATGTAACAAAAAGAACTAACGTAACTTTTACCAATTAAAATACTTAAGCATAACAAAGTTTAAAGTATAAAATTCTAACAGGACTGGACAGGGTAGAGGTAGGGAGGATATTCCCGATGGTGGGGGAGTCCAGAACCAGGGGTCAGAGTCTGAGGGTTCAGGGTAAACCATTTAGGACGGAGGTGAGGAGGCATTTCTTCACCCAAAGAGTGGTGAGCCTGTGGAATTCATTACCACGGGAAGTAGTTGATGCCAAAACATTGAATGTAATCAAGAGGTGACTAGATATAGCACTTGGGGTGAATGGGATCAAAGGTTATGGGGAGAAAGCAGGATTAGGCTATTGAGTTGGATAATCAGCCATGATCGTAATGAATGGGGGAGCAGGCTCGAAGGGCCAAATGGCCTCCGCCTGCTCCTATCTTCAACGTTTCTATGTAATCATAGCTATCTATCTCTATTATTCCAATTTAGCAGTATCCCCATAGACACAAATACCTTCTTTAGAACCAGTTAGCACAGAAACTAAATATGCTTACTAGATTTTCAGCCTTTTGACGCTTCGGAAGAGCAATCCAGACTGACACCTGTCTTCTAATTCTTATCCAACAACATCCAGCTCCACTCCCAAACAGTAGAATCTCAGAGAAAAAAGCTTATTTCTTGGCAGATTCTAGTCTCCACTTTAAACAGAACAAGAGATACAGAGGAAGCAACCTCTCTCTAAAGATCCTCAAAAGCAGACTGCTTCATGTTCAAACACAGCCACATTTTCAGCAATGGCTTGCCCCTGCCACCCCACCTGCAAAATCCTTCAAGGATCTTTGGCATCTATATATTGCCCATTTGTGATATAACCTGTATTCACAGAGTCAGGTTCCACATGTACATGGAGGGTTCCCTGCTTTACCATAGCACTGGATCCCATGACCACCTCTCAAATTGTCCACCCAATATCTAGAGAAAAGTGAACATTGGACTGATCAAAGCAACTAATTCCACTCCCAGACAATAAACTCTGCTCTCTTACCAGTGACTCCATGCTGAGGCTGAGTCTGATTATTTGAAACATTTGCAATCCGATTAAACCCATCGATGAGCTCTATCTACCCCACTTCCACCATATCCCTTGCTTCTAATTGTACAAATTCTCCTCAATGGGGGTATACCCTGATCCTGCCTTTCCCCCAGTCCCAAAGACGTGCTGGTTGGATGCATTGGCCATGCTAAATTCTCCCTCAGTGTATCCGAACAGGCACCGGAGTGTGGCAACTAGAGGAATTTCACAGTAACTTCATTGCAGTGTTAATGTAAGCCTATTTGCAACACTAATAAATAAACTTAAACTTAAATATGGGGGGAAGGTGGGATCAGGGAATTTGATGATCAGCCACGATTGTAATGAATGGCGTGGAACAGGCTCGAAGGACCAAATGGCCTGCTCCTGCTTCTAGTTTCTATGTATGGTCGTACAGTGATTATCTTACTGCACAAACATCCAGAGCTCATGCAAGCTGTGGAATTCAATAGATTTGACAGTGAAAGTCGCAAGACTTCAACTGGTTCATCACAGATCTTCATTGAAAAGAAACTCTCCCTCTTACCTGACATGGATGATGAGTAGCTCCAATGGATGATTCTTAATGCTTTTTGAAGAGACCTAGCAAAACACAGATATATCCAGAAAACAGATTAATGGAGCCTTGCTAGTATCACCCACAAATTAAAACTGCCTTGGACATCTGCGCCCTGAATTCATCTGGGATCTCTCAATCTTCACTCACCCACTCCAACAAGACAATGCTGTGTCTCCAGAGTTTCTGCTGAATATCCATCAGAATTCCAGGACCAGGTTCAGATTCTGGTTTTACAGCAGGTGAACGTTGCACCTCCCACACCAACCCAAGTCTGAAGGTGGCAAAAAACTGAAATCTGTCTGTGAGCTCAGTCAACATTCACAAAATGTTGAGCGGCACAGTGGCACAATGGTTAGCACTGCTGCCTCACAGCACCAGGGACCTGGGTTCGATTGCAGCCTTGGGTGACTGTCTGTGTGGAGTCTGCACGTTCTCCTCATGTCTGCGTGGGTTTCCTCCGGTTTCCTCCCATAGTTCAAAGACGTAGGTTAGGTGGATTAACCATGCTAATTTGCCCCTTGGTGTCAAAAGACGTGTCGTTTGAGGGATCAGTGGGGTAAATGTGTGAGATTTTGGGGATAGGACAGGGGAGTGGTGAGCCTGGGTCTGTTGGGAGAGATGGTGTAAACACGGTGGGCCTCCTTCTACACTGTAGGAATTCTATGATTCAATCCCAGCAATTATTCTTTCATACATTTAGTAATCAATAAATATTACCAAAAGAAATATATTACAATGATTTATGATTCATTACATTGCTGTGGAGAAGGGAAATTATTTAGTTTTTAACACATTACGTTCACAGTTTTGAGTCATAGAATCATAGAAACCCTACAGTACAGAAAGAGGCCATTCAGCCCATCAAGTCTGCACAGACCACAATCCCACCCAGGCCCTACCCCCATACCCACCCACTAATCCCTCTAATCTACGCATCTCAGGACACTAAGGGGAAATTTTAGCATGGCCAATCAACCTAACCCACACCTCTTTGGACTGTGGGAGGAAACCGGAGCACCTGGAGGAAACCCACGCAGAGACTAGGAGAATGTGCAAACTCCACACAGACAGTGACCCAAGCCGGGAATCGAACCCAGGTCCCTGGAGCTGTGAGGCAGCAGTGCTAACCACTGTGCTACCGTGCCGCCCTGCAACCTCATTCATTTGCTCTTTAATGTGCTTAAAATAGATCTTTTCCCCTTATTTGATATTTTCTCAACTTCAGTCAAAGTCACCGCGCATAGATTTCTCGGTTAGCACTGCTGCCACAAAGCGCCAGGGACCTGAGTTTGATTCCCGGCTTGGGTCACTGTCTGTGCGGAGTCTGCATGTTCTCCCCGTGTCTGCGTGGATTTCCTCTGGGTGCTCCGGTTTCCTCCCACAGTCTGAAAGGTGTGCTGGTTACGTGTATTGGCCATGCTAAATTCTCCCTCAGTGTACCCAAACAGGCGCTCGAGTGTGGCGACTAGAGGATTTTCACAGTAGCTTCATTGCAGTGTTAACGTAAGCCTACTTGCGACACCAATAAATAACCTCAAAAAAAACATTAAAAACTTAATTTTTTGAAGGTGAGTGAACTACCTGTTCCCAGATAATTATCAACATCACTTAAATTGAAGACTCTAAGCATATTTTCTATGTTTACGTTAACTTGTGATTTTACTGAACTTTCAGATTACTACCGTTAAAGGGCGCTATGACTATCTCTTACACACTAAAAGTTGCTGATGCCCGATTTGCTGGATTCTCCAAACTACTCTTCCGTTGGAAAGGAAGCATTTACAAACTATTGTACAAGGAGTTCATTGTGTTCATCAGCCTATATTCAATATTCAGTGTTACATACAGGTAAAAGACATTTTTTCCTCAGTAATTTATTTCTCTTGATCCCTCCCCTTTTGGTCCCTGCTGATATGACACTCTCTCCTTTCTGGTTCCACTTCCATTCAAAACCATGCACCCCTCCTCAGAATAATGACAGCCCCACTCTAATTATTCTTTCCTTTTCTAATTACTTGACTATGTTGTCACTTCCAAAATCCATGGCCCTCTCACCTGCAATTCCTCATTGAAATCCTTCAAATTAATTTTCCAGCCTTGGTACCGCACCATAGCTGCTTAAACTAATGTTAAGAATGGCATGCTGTGGCCGTGAGAGCAATGCACAATCGCTCCATGTTCCTTGGACTCTGCTGCAGTCTGGTGGGGATGGAGGAGGGGAATGTCAGTCAGGCGGTGCTAAGCTAAACTAAGGGGCGGCATGGTAGCACAGTGGTTAGCACTGCTGCCTCACAGTGCCAGGGACCCGGGTTCGATTCCCAGCTTGGGTCACTGTCTGTGCGGGGTCTGCACATTCTCCCCGTGTCTGCGTGGGTTTCCTCCGGGTGCTCCGGTTTCCTCCCACAGTCTAAAGATGTGGGGGTGAGGTGGATTGGCAATGCTAAATTGCCTCTTAGTGTCAGGGGTACTAGCTAGGATAAATACAAGGGGTTACAGGGATAGGGCCTGGGTGAGATTGTGGTCGGTGCGGACTCGATGGACCAAATGGCCTCCTTCTGCACTATAGATTCTATTCTATGATTCCATGTCAAGCTATTTATTCCATGTCTGGATTTTTAAACCACATCCATGACATTCTCTGTATCCCTCCTTGCTGCAGTGGTCAACCCCATCATCCTTCTCCAAAACATCTTCACCATTGTCTAGTTTAGTGGGACTGCCAGTTCATAGGTTGGCACGGTGGCACAGTGGTTAGCACTGCTGCCTCACAGCACCAGGGACCCGTGTTTCATTCCCAGCTTGGGTCACTGTCTCTCCGTGTCTTTGTGGGTTTCCTCCGGGTGCTCTGGTTTCCTCCCGCACTCTAAAGATGTGTAGGTTAGGTGTATTGGTCATGCTAAATTGACCTTTAGTGTCCCAAGATGTGTACGTTAGATGGATTAGCAGGGTATATGTGTGGAGTCATGGGGATAGGGCAGGGGAGTGGGTCTAGGTAAGATTCTCTGTCAGAGAGTCAGTGCAGGCTCGATAGGTCCTTCTGCACTGTAGGGTTCCTATGAAATTCTTCCCCATCTAATTGTAGGCAGAATATTTCTCGCAATAGCTGCTGTACATAACCCCCCACAACAGCACTTCGGGAATTCTTCAAGGATCAATCACATAGATAGTCTTTCTCCCTCTATAATGAAGCCCACCACCTTCATATTAGCCCATCTGCTCCTGAAAGATTTACCCATGCCGTTGCCACCTCTGGACCCACTATCCCAATGGTTAATCTCTCATCCTTCCCCTTCCATTAACACTAGTTCATGCAAAACTCTGGCCTGTATTCCATCACACTCACTCCTTTCAAAGAACAAAGAACAAAGAAAATGTCGGTACAGAAACAGGCCCTTCGGCCCTCCAAGCCTGCACCGACCATGCTGCCCGACTGAACTAAAACCCCCTACCCTTCCGGGGACCATATCCCTCTATTCCCATCTTATTCATGTATTTGTCAAGATGCCCCTTAAAAGTCACTATCGTATCTGCTTCCCCTACCTCTACCGGCAGCGAGTTCCACCCTCTGTGTAAAAAACCTGCCTCGTATATCTCCTTTAAACCTTGCGCCTCACACCTTAAACCTGTGCCCCCTAGTAATTGACTCTTCCGCCCTGGGAAAAAGCTTCTGACTATCCATTGTGTCCATGCCCCTCATAACCTTTCCCTGCTGGCCTACTTTGATTGACAATCTCAGTGCTTCAAATTTATGCTAACCTTTGAGTTTAAATTTCTCCATCACCTTGCACTTTCTTTACATCACGTTGTTGTCCCTTTTCCTCTAAATGCAGCCTCTTAGTGCAATGCTCCATCCTTTCCCTTCACCCAGCATTAGCGGCTATTTGTAACAACTGTTTTAACTGTAGCAAAGAGAATCAATTATTTTCCAAGTTGGCGACACTGTTATTGTGCGTTCGGTGTAAATAATGGAACCAGAATGCCATCAAATTAAACAATTTGCCAGCAGAAAATCAAATAGCTGGTCTATGCTTATAGCTTCATTCTCTAAAACTGTCTGGTTGATCTACCAGTTACCACCTTATGTGAAATATGGCGGCATTGTGTGAATGGGCGGTATGGGGGCATAGTGGTTAGCACTGTTGCCTCACAGCATGAAGGTCCCGGGTTCAATTCCAGCCTTGGGTGATTGCGGAGTCTGCACGTTCTCCCCACGTCTGCGTGGGTTTCCTCCGGGTACTCCGGTTTCCTCCCACACTCCAAAGATGAGGGGGTTAGGTGGATTGGCCGTGCTAAATTGCCCCTTAGTCTCCCAAGATGAAGATCAGTGAGCAGGTTATTGCTAGGGTGACTTATTTCTTCTACATTAGAGGTAGACTGATGTTGATTAGCTTGTAATCAAAAAAGACAGTTTGAACCTTGAGTAAATGAAATAAACAATTTAAATACCAACACAATGTGATTTCTAATAAAAGCAAATACTACATATTGTGGAATTCTGAAATAAAACAGAAAATTCCAGATAAGCTAAGTAGGTCCAGCAGCATCTATGGGCGAGAAACACAGTTAATGTTTTGAGTCTACATGACCCTTCTACAGAACAGTTCAATAGAAGAGTTATATGGACTTGAAACGTTTCTCTCTCCATGGTTTGATTTCTGTTTACTACAGCCAAGTGTATTATTGTATATGGATAATGGTCTTGTGTTTGAGAATGTGTTTCTATTGCTATTTCTTGTAGGTATTTCCTGTCACATGAACAGAAGATTATTTTCGAGAATGTGGCGACATATTGTGACAAACAGACCAGCCTTATCCCAATGTCATTTGTTTTAGGTCTGTCTCTGAAACAACTGAACACTACAATAATACTATTAAGGACAACAACTTGCATTCATATGGTGCCCATTAACGTAAAAACTTCTCCATCTCACTTACTTACACAATGCCCTCCACGCTCCAAGCCCTTTTCTTATTAATCATCTAAGCCCTACCTTTCGACATCAGAATCTACAAGGTCCTCACCTTCAAATCTCACTCCACCTTATCTGACATCTCAGTCCACTCTGATATTTAAATATTTATTAGTCCACACCAGATATTTAAAATATCTGGAATTAAGAATCTACTGATGGCCATGAAACCATTGTTGATTGTCGGAAAAACCCATCTGGTTCACTAATGTCCTTGAGGGAAGGAAATCTGCTGTCCTTACCAGGTCTGGACTACATGTGACTCCAGAGCCACAGCAAAGTGGTTGACTCTCAACTGCCCTCCAAGGGCAACTAGGGATAGGCAATAAATGCTGGCTAGCCAGCGACCACGAATGAATAAAAAAAACTCTCTATTCCTCTGACTCTCAAATGCTATTTATTTCCTATTTCTCCTCTCGTACTGATGTTGATGAACTTGCAATGAAAAGAGACAGTTTGAACCTTAAATAAAAGCACCTTTTGGCGATTATGTCTTTCCTTCTGAAATTCTCTTTCAAAACCACTGTACTGTGGTTCTCTCTACTCTCCTAACATTAAACGACACCCTACACTTAGACCTTTAACCATGCTCCTGGTCTCTCGATGAATTCCTTTTCCTGTATCCGGTATTCGTCTTTCCCTTGTCTAAAAGTTCTTGAGATGTTCATCTATGTGAAGAGCACCATATAAATTGTAAACTGTTGGTGTTTATGTTATCAACATACAAAAATGTTGTAGTCATTTCCATGATTAGGAAGGGATGTTTCTATTAAGTGAAAGGATTTTTTTATTCATTCGTGGGACATGGGCGTCACTGGCTGGCCAGTATTTATTGCCCATCCCTAGCTGCCCTTGAGAAGGTGGTGGTGATCTGCTTTCTTGAATCGCTGCAGTCCATGTTCTGTGGGTTGACCCACAATGTGGTTAGGGAGGGAATTCCAGGATTTTGACCCAGCGACTGTGGAGGAACGGCGATATATTTCCAAGTCAGGATGGTGAGTGGCTTGGAGGGAACCTACAGATGGTGGTGTTCCCATTTATCTGCTGCCCTTGTCCTTCTAGATGGAAGTGGTCGTGAGTTTGGAAGGTGCTGCCTAAGGATCTTTGGTCAATTGCTGCAGTGCATCTTGTAGACAGTACACACTGCTGTTACTGAGCGTCAGTGATGGAGGGATTGAATGTTTGTAGATGTGGTGCCAATCAAGTGGGCTGCTTTGTCCTGGATGGTGTCAAGCTTCTTGAGTGTTGTTGGAGCTGTACGCATCCAGGCAAGCGGGGAGTATTCCATCACACTCCTGACTTGTGCCTTGTAGATGGTGGATAGGCTTTGGGGAGTCAGGAGGTGAGCTACTTGCCACAGTACTCCTAGCCTCTGACCTGCTCTTGTAGCCACTGTGTTTATGCGGTAAGTCCAGTTGAGTTTCTGGTCAATGGTAACCCCAAGGATATTGACAGTGGGGGATTCAGTGATGGTTACACCATTGAATGTCAAGGAGCAGTGGTTTGAGTGTCTCTTATTGGACACAGGATAAGGTACAAGGTGCTAGAAAATGCTGTAAATAGGCAGCAGACTAGTTAGTATTTTGCTTCATTTGCAGAACATTTTTCATTTAAAGGATAAAGGATATCAGGGTTAGTCCATCTACATACTCTGTGTGATCTGCATTGTTACTTTTAAGAAAATTCCATAGTCTGTAAAGAATTTTTCCGGCTAAAAATGGATACTTCTGTAAACAGGATGAGTCCAGGTGATTTTGTCCATTGAAAGAACAATTTAATCCCAACTTGTTTTGAGATTTTTCTAGTCGCCCTATTTACTAAAAAATGATAGGAAACAAGGCAGAGAAACAGTACAGTTCGCTAGAGGTAACACTGAGCTATAGACTGATAGAAACATAGAAACATAGAAAACTACAGCACAAAACAGGCCCTTCGGCCCCACAAGTTGTGCCGAACATATCCCTACCTTTTAGGCCTACCTATAACCCTCCATCATATTAAGTCCCATGTACTCTTAAAAGACCCTATTGAGTTTGCCTCCACCACCACTGACGGCAGCCGATTCCACTCGCCCACCACCCTCTGTGTGAAAAACTTCCCCCTAACATCTCCCCTGTACCTACCCCACAGCACCTTAAACCTGTGTCCTCTCGTAGCAGCCATTTCCACGCTGGGAAAAAGCCTCTGAGAGTCCACCCGATCTATGCCTCTCAACATCTTATATACCTCTATTAGGTCTCCTCTCATCCTACGTCTCTCCAAGGAGAAAAGACCGAGCTCCCTCAGCCTATCCTCATAAGGCATGTCACTCAATCCAGGCAACATCCTTGTAAATCGCCTCTGCACCCTTTCAATCTTTTCCACGTCCTTCCTGTAATGAGGCGACCAGAACTGAGCACAGTACTCCAAGTGGGGTCTGACGAGGGTCTTATATAGCTGCATCATTATCCCCGGACTCCTAAACTCAATCCCTCGATTGATAAAGGCCAGCACACCATATGCCTTCTTAACCACCTCCTCCACCTGCGGGGCCGATTTCAGAGTCCTATGGACCAGGACCCCAAGGTCCTTCTGATCCTCGACAGTACTAAGAATCTTTCCCTTTATATTGTACTCCTTCATCCCATTTGACCTGCCAAAATGGACCACTACGCATTTATCTGGGATGAAGTCCATCTGCCACTTCTCCGCCCAGTCTTGCATCCTATCTATGTCCCTCTGTAACTTCTGACATCCCTCCAGACTATCCACAACCCCACCAACCTTCGTGTCGTCGGCAAACTTACCAACCCATCCCTCCACTTCCTCATCCAGGTCATTTATGAAAATGACAAACAGCAAGGGTCCCAGAACAGATCCCTGGGCCACACCACTGGTGACCGACCTCCATTTAGAAAAAGACCCATTTATACACACTTTCTGCCTCCTTTGGGCAAGCCAGTTCTGGATCCACAGGGCAGCAGCCCCTTGGGTCCCATGCTCTCTCACTTTTTCTAGAAGCCTTGCATGGGGGACCTTATCGAACGTCTTGCTAAAATCCATATAAACCACATCTACCGCTTTCCCTTCGTCAATGTGTTTAGTCACATTTTCGAAGAACTCCACCAGGCTCATCCCAGTTAGTGATAGGAGGGGATAAAAATGTGTGACAAGCTTCTGATGGGGAGTCCTGTTCCCCAAGTGGAGAACAGCAGCTTCATTCTCCAGGGAAAATCGGAGGTGGGGGGAGTGGAGAGACACACACTTTCTTAGAGTTGCAGGAGCCAGTTTAGTGGTGGCCCCTACTCTGTCCTCTGAACTGTGAGAGCTTGAATGCCGTATGAGGAAATGAAGAGGGATAAACAAGGCTAAAGTAATAAATGTGATGGTGATTTGCACCATACTTATAAAGCTTAGTGCGATCGAATAACAACTGCTGTGATATAATTCTGCCAAATAAGTATGGCCATCATAAACAAGTGAAGTGTAATTGTACCTGGCCCATTATGCCGCCCTCTGTCTGTGGCCAATGTTGAGTCTACACCAACAGTAACCTGTGACGCTTAACACCCACCCCTCCCCCGGCAGGCTTTTATGTTACACTTATTGTTAATCGTTGGTGGAACCAGTACACAAATATCCCGCTTCCTGACCAGCTGATGTGTGTGGTATCCGGTAACGTTCACGGTGTTGATGAGAGGGGCCGGATGCTGCGGCGCACGCTGATCCGCTACGCCAATCTCTCCTCGGTGCTCATTCTCCGCTCCATCAGCACCAGGGTCCGAAAGAGATTCCCCTCCTTAGAGCACATTGTGGAAGCAGGTAATGTAACTCATGTTGTCGTAAAAATAATGAGTTGACATACATGTCGATATTCTACTAATGGATATCCTGTTGCAAAAAGTCAGGACAAAGCACATACTGCTGACTGCATTAGCGATGCAGCTACTGAGGTCTCTATAACCCCATCTAGTTAATAAGCATGTGCTGCTCTAGATAGAGTAGCACGGTGGCGCAATGGTTAGCACTGCTGCTTCATAGCCCCAGGGATCCGGGTTCAATTCTGGCTTTGTGGAGTTTGCACATTCTCCCCGTGTCTGCATGGGTTTCCACCGGGTGCTCCGGTTTCCTCCCACAGTCCAAACCTGTGCAGATTAGGTGGATTGGCCATGTTAAATTGCCCCTTAATGTCCCAAAATGTGTCGGTTAGATGGATCAGCTATGGGAAATGTGTGGGGTTACAGAGATAGGGTGGGGGGGAGAGGGCCTGAGTAAGTTACTCTGTCAGAGAGTCAGTGCAGATTGGATGGGCCAAATGGCCTCTTCTGCATCGTAGGGATTCGATGATTCCAAGATATTTCAGTCAGCAAGACAGTCATGAACAAGCGACATCACAACTGAAGCATCCATGTTCTCATCCAAGATGCTGATGCGCACACTTTCTAGAAGCAGGTGTCTGGGGAACTTTCAGAAGCATTAACCTGACTGAATCCCTCCCCCAAGTTTGCTCTGAGGAACTAATTCAGCATGAACCAGAAAATAACTGTCAGAATTTTTGATCTACCTTAGTATCAAAACAGCCTGGTATATTCACCCACTGAGTCAGTGGGATAACTTCCCTGATTCATCCAAACAGCATCATATTTCAGTAAAGCACAGTACGCCACTGTATTTCTCATCGTTGGTTGACACTATGACATACTTGGGCTGCTGTTGTAATATTTTAAAGGATTCCCACCACCTATTTTCAAACATTTTGACCAGTTGCTCTTTGCAAACTTAGTTTTTATTGGATTTTTGTGAAGTACTACACTGAGTAGCAATTCTCAAAGGCAATTTGAAGAGGTAAATCTACTGAAATTATGAACAAGTGTTCAGCAAAGCTTAAATAAAAGCAGCATACTGCGGATTCTGAAATAAAAATCAAAAATGCTGAAAAATATCAGCGGGTCTGGCAGGATGTGTGGAGAGAGAAACAGAGTTAACTTTTTGAGTCCCAAAACATTAATTCTCTTTCTACGAATGCTGCCAGACCTGCTGAGGCTTTCCATCATTTTCTGTTTATATTGCAGGAAAAGTTAAACTTGTGAAATGTGCACTCAAACAGAAATTCATGTAATTGGTGGCTTAATTATAATATCCTGCTATTTGGGCAAAAGGATATTAGAATTGAATTGTGCCCAGATAGGGCAGATATTCCGGTATATGTGCCATCGATTCGGCACAGCAAATGAAGGAAATCAAGTGGGAAGAACCCACCCAACATTCAATAATTGTCCAGATTCTCTTATGGATGTGAGCTCTATGGTGATTGTCCCTTTAAGGGCAACACAGCAAAGTAAGGGTCACCTGGTCTGGGTAACCAATTGGGACTGAGTGTGGAATTGCCCAAGGCGAGGAAGGCTGAGACACTTTGGAAACAAACTACAGCCATGAGGCTGTACAATTCTTATCAATAAATACCTTTCATGTTCACTAATGAAGTTTTTGGTAGTGCATCTTTACAAGTTCCTTCCTATTTGATTTTCCTTTATTTGTTGTACCCACAGTGGCACAGTGGTTAGCACAGCGCCAGGTGCCCTGTTTCGATTCCCAGTTTGGATCACTGTCTGCGTGGAGTTTGCATGTTCTCCCCGTGTCCGTGTGGGTTTCCTCCAGGTGCTCTGGTTCCCTCCCACAGTCCAAAAGATGTGCTTGTTAGGTGCATTGGCCATGCTAAATTCACCCTCAGTGCATCCAAACAGGTGCTGGAGTGTGGCGACTAGGGGATTTTCACAGTAACTTCATTGCAGTGTTAATGTAAACCCACATGTGATACCAATAAATAAACTTTAATACTTTATGCAGGAAATAGAAAATCAGCTCCATTATTATGTCGGCCTACCAACAACATAAATATACTCCCACTATGTATCTTTGTTGGTTATTCTTCTTTTCCAGGTTTTATGACCTGTGATGAACGACAGAAATTTGAAAGCCTTTACTCTGATTTTAACAAGTACTGGATTCCGTGTGTCTGGTTTACAAACCTGGCAGCCCAAGCAAGGAAAGAGGGGAGAATCCGGGACGATGTCGCTCTAAGATTACTGATGGATGTAAGTATGATACCTTAGTTGGTGCGGCACGGTGGCACAGTGATTAGCACTGCTACCTCACAGCGCTAGGGACCTGGGTTCAATTCCTGGCTTGGGTCACTGTCTGTGTGGAGTTTGCAGGTTCTCTTGTGTCTGCGTGGGTTTCCTCCGGGTGCTCCGGTTTCCTCCCACAGTTCAAAGATGTGCGGGTTAGCTGGATTGGCGATACTAAATTGCCCCTTAGTGTCAGGGGGACTAGCATGGCTAAATGCATGGAGTTATGGGGATAGGGCCTGGGTGGGATTGTGGTCGGTGCCGACTCGATGGGCCGAATGTCCTCCTTCTGCACTGTAGGATTCTATTCTGTTCTAGTAGTTCGCTGGGAAATTAGAAAAGGTTGGATTGGAGTGGACAGTTCAGAACTGAAGGACAAACGGTTAATAACATGCAGCACTGTTTTTAATACAGGATTCTTCACTGGAATACATGCTGCAGAGGGGTCAATAATATGATGACTTGCAGCCAATCCGCTGAAGAGTTTTGGGCACCTGCTCTAATTACTAGGTGTGAAGGCCTGAAGCCTTCAATCTTCCCAACAGGCTCAGCAGAGTTTAATACAGCCAATCAATGCAATGTGGGCTGTGAAGTCAGCACACAAATGATACGCCTTACTGATTTGAGCCCCACAAAATCATATTTCTTGTGCCTCATAGACCCTCCGTGCTGTAATATTCTATACTTTAACCTGGCTGGAGCACCTGAAAGGAGCATTCCAGTCACACAGTGCAAGGAAAGCCTTATTCAAATAACAAAATTAAATTCCGCCTGCCCTTCCCCGCCACTTCCTCTTTCTCCCTCTTCCCTTTTTCGGGAAGCTGCTGAGTCCTGCACTGCTGCTGATGACTGCGATTCCGGCTCACCTTTCCCTTGCCCTTATCCAGCAAGTCCTGAATATTGTGCCAAGGTGTCAGAAAAATTTGTGAATATAGCTGAGGCCACATGAACTGGTAAGATCAGCTCTCTTTGGCATAGGGGCACACAGTGGGAGAAGTGCAGTGTTGTGTTAAAGCACCAGTGAATTGATGTCACTACATAATGGAAATCTCTCCTTTTCTCATCTGCAGGAATTGAATCGACATCGGGCGAAATGCAGTTTGTTATTTCACTATGACTGGATCAGTATCCCCCTCGTGTACACTCAGGTCAGAATCCCATTGAATCATAGAATCGCTACAGTGCAGAAGGAGGCTATTCTGACCATTGAGTCTCTTACCCAGACCCTCTCCCCTATCCTATCCCACACATTTTACCATGGTTAATCTATCTAATCTACACATCCTGGGACACTAAGGGCAATTTTTGCATAACCAATCCATCGAGCCAGCAATTATTTGGAGTGCGGGAGGAAACCAGAGTACCCAACCCAGCGGAAACCCATGCAGACATGGGGAGAATCTGCAAACTCCACACAGACAGTGACCTGAGGCTGGAATTGAACCCGGGTCCCTGGAGCTGTGAGGCAGCAGTGCTAACCACTGTGCTACCGTGCCGCCCTCGCTAAACCCCAATTCCTGATCCATAGAAATGAGAAAAGTCCTTCAATTGCTCTACACATAACTAAGGTCCAAGCTTCAGTCTTTAATTTATGCTGAGTTAGCGGATCACAGCTGGATCTGCAGTCTGGATGTTAAAATTGGCCTTGGGACTCCAGGTTAAAAGTGAAGAAAATGAGCTAGATATTCCCCTCTAGACTATTAGAGAGCCCTTAAAAGTAGTCCCATAGCTAAATAACCCTCTAATTTAGTTTGTAGTGCACAGGCAATTTGTTTATGTGCGCTGGCCCTTTAATTGTCTTTGCACAAGCAGTAACTAAAAGGGGGCTGACTTGTGTTTGTGGGCAGCTTAGAGGGAACGTTGTCTCATAACAGTCGCACCATATGCTGAATAAGGCGAAGATTGAGCTCTTTCAACTTTCTACTGCTATCAGTGTTCATTTATAGGATCATAGAATCTCTACAGTGCAGAAGGAGGCCATTCGGCCCATCAAATCTGCACCGACCAGGCCCTATCCTCATAACCCTGCTAATTTACCCTGCTAATCCCCCTGACACTAGGGTTAATTTAGCATGGCCAATCAACCTAACCTGCATATCTTTGAACTGTGGGAGGAAACCAGAGCATCTGGAGGACATCCAAGCAGACACGGAGAGAATGTGTAAACTCAACACAGTGACCTGAGGCCGGAATTGAACCTGAGTCCCTGGCGCTGTGAGGCAGCAGTGCTAACCACTGTGCCACCGTGCCATCCCACTTATGAATAAATGGCCAACTTGAAAGAAGTGGAGAGTAAAAAATAGGAGAGGAAAATGGATTAAAGGAAAGAATAGAATTCATAAAAGGTTTACTGGGCTATTTTTGATATTAGTCAACTCCGTTAACCTAATTTCATCAACTGTTAATTAATTTTGTCTCTTTGTGCAGGAAAGGGAACTTATTAACATAGGAACATAGGAGCAGGAATAGACCCATCCAGCTCATCAATCCTACTCCACCATTCAATTAGATCATGGCTGATCATCTACCTCAATGCACCATCCTGCACCATCTCCATTCCCTTGATGGGATTAGTACCCAGAAATCTATTGATTTCTGTCTCTGAACATGTTCAATAATTAAGCTTCCACTGCCCTCTGGGTTAGAGAATTCCAAAGATTCACCACCCTCTGAGTGAAGGAATTTCTCCTCATCTCAGTCTTAAATGGTCTACCCCTTATTCTGAGATGGTGTATTTCCTGGTTCTAGGCTCACCAGCCAGCAGAAACGTCCAACCTACATCTACCCTATCATGACCTGTAAGCATTTTGTAAGTTTCAGTGAGATCACCTCTCATTTTGCAAAACAGGCCCAGTTTCCTCAATCCCTCTTCAGGAGACAATCCTGTGATCCCAGGGATTAATCTAGTAACCCGTATTGCATCCCCTCTGTGACAAGTATATGCTTTCTTAGATAAGGAGACCAAAGCTTTATACATTACTCCAACTGTGGTCTCACCAAGGCTCTGTACAATTGCAGCAAGACATCTTTATTCCTGTACTCAATCCCTCATGATGAAAGCGAACATACCATTTGCTTCCCTAATTGCTTACTGCATCTCCATGCTAGCTTTTAGTGACTCATGAACAAGAACATCAACACTCCCAACCTCTCAGCATTTAAGAAGTATTCTACTTTTCTGTTGATTCCATCGAATCATATTATTATTTTCTAAGGGTGAAGTTCACAAGAATGAGATAGAGAATCTGGTGAACTGGTGCAGCAACAATAATCTCTCCCTCAATGTCAACAAAATGAAGGAGATTGTCATCAACTTCAGGAAGCATAAAGGAGAACATGTCCCTGTCTACATCAACGGCGTTGAGAACTTCAAGTTTTTAGGTGTCCAGATCACCAACAACCTGTCCTGGTCACCCCATGCCGACGCTATAGTTAAGAAAGCCCACTAATGCCTCTACTTTCTCAGAAGACTAAGGAAATTTGGCATGTCAGCTACGACTCTCACCAACGTTTACAGATGCACCATAGAAAGCATTCTTTCTGGTTGTATCACAGCTTGGTATGGCTCCTGCCCTGCCCAAGACTGCAAGGAACTACAAAAGGTCATGAATGTAGCCCAATCCATCACCCAAACCAGCCTCCCATCCATTGACTCTATCTGCACTTCCCGCTGCCTCGGCAAAGCAGCCAGCATAAATAAGGACCCCATGCACCCCGGACGTTCTCTCTTCCACCTTCTTCAGGAAAAAGATACAAAAGCCTGAGGTCACATACCAACTGACTCAAGAACAGCTTCTTCCCTACTGCTGTCAGACTTTTGAATGGACTTACCTTGCATTAAATTGATCTTTCTCTACACCCTAGATATGACTGTAACACTACATTCTGCACTCTCTCGTTTCCTTCTCAATGAACAGTATGCTTTGTCTGTATAGTGCGCAGGAAACAATACTTTTCACTGTACGTTAATACATGTGACAATAATATATCAAATCAAATCAAATCCTTTATAATGGATTCTAACATTTTCCTACTACTGATGTCAAGCTAACGGGTCTGTAGATGTCGGTTTTCTCCCTCCATTCTTAACAGAATAAGTGTTATTTTCCAGTCTGCAGGAACCTTTCCAGAGCATCCACTATCGCTATAGCCACCTCCTTCAATACTCTAGGATGTATCTTATCTAGTCCAGGGGATTTATCAACCTTCAATCCAATTAATTTTTGCATAGAATCAGAGCAGAATCATAGAATCCCTAAAGCGCAGAATGAGGCCATTTGGCCCATCGAGCCTGTACTGAAAACAATCTAATTTTTTCCAGTTCCTCGTTTTCACGAGTCCCTTGGTTCACTAGTATCTCTCGGAGATTTTCTGTCCCTCCCTCTGTGAAGACAGCAACAAGGCAAATGTTTAGTTTCTCTGCCATTTCCCTATTCTCCATCATGAATTCTCCTTTGCCTGTAATTGATACACATTTGTCCTTGCTAATCATAGAAATCATAGAAACCCTACAGTGCAGAAGGAGGCCATTCAGCCCATCGAGTCTGCACCGACCACAATCCCACCCAGACCCCACCCCCACATATTTACCCGCTAATCTACGCATCTCAGGGGCAATTTTTAACCTGGCCAATCAACCTAACCCGCACATCTTTGGACTGTGGGAGGAAACCGGAGCACCCGGAGGAAACCCACGCAGACACGAGGAGAACGTGCAAACTCCACACAGACAGTGACCCAAGCCGGGAATCGAACCCAGGACCCTGGAGCTGTGAAGCAGCAGTGCTAACCACTGTGCTACCATGCCGCCCAATCTTTTCTTTTATCAACCCTGGCACCCTACCTCATACCCCCTTCACTGACATCAGAGGTTTATTGTATGAAACAGGCTTATGTCCTATCATCCTACACTACATTGGCATGGTTTGCAGGACTTCCATTGCATCACATTTCTGTTAGGTACTTGTGTCATGGTATCATTCATCAAAATTGTGGTGCTTTCAGTGAATTTTCATTCAATTTTTGACTTCCACTTGGTGAAGTTTCACTTCAGAAAAAAGATGTGCACACTTGGCATCTAAGAGTGTCGAACAGGAAACACCCTTTCCTAAGTATTTATACAGTCCACATTCCTTCGTTGGTGACTGCCTCTTCTGTTTTACTCCTCCACAGGTGGTTACCATTGCGGTCTATTCCTTCTTTGCCTTCTGTCTGATTGGACGGCAGTTTCTTGAACCAAGGGCAGGCTATGAAAAGGATAACATCGACTTCTACGTTCCCATCTTCACTCTACTGCAATTCTTCTTTTATGCGGGCTGGCTGAAGGTCAGGTCTTGGCATTCAATTGGGTACACTGCATTTTAAGGGGATGGATTGGGGGAGGTTGGATGACAGTTATTTGCGTGAAAGTTGAACAGAGTTGCTTTCTTGAGTCCTCCTATTTTTCATCTCTTTTCCTTATTCCTCACAAACATAGAGCAAGTTTTTTTTATGTAGGCCAATAATCCTAATTTTACCTTCCGACTCCATTTCTTCATTCTCTGCCTGTCAGCATTGTTGAAACAGCCTATCCAACACCAAGCTGAGCTTCATGGAAACTCTACAGTGTAGAAGGAGGCCATTCAGTCCATCCTGCCTGCACCGACAACAATCCCACCCAGGCCCTATCCACGTAACCCCCTTGCTGATCTCCCTGACACTACGGGGCAATTTAGCATGGCCAATCGACCTAACCCACACCTAATCTTTGGTATCTGGGAGCAAATGGAGCACCCACTGGAAACCCATGCAGACACGGGGAGAATGTGCAAACTCCACATAGACAGTGACCCGAGGCTGGAATTGAACCCGGGTCGCTGGCGCTGTGAAGCAGCAGTACTAACCACTGTGCCACCATGCCACCCCTAACTTGAATATCTTGCAGCTCAACATTGACAGAACTGAAACCATTCTGTTTTGCTTCTACCAGAAACTTTACACATTGGCTGAATCTCAACAAATAACCCTTGAGTCATGAGCTGAGTGACTATCACTCTCTACATATAGTTTATCACTACAACTGCCAAATTTCACCCACAAAACATTCTTATCTCATTTCCACTCTTGCTAAGCTCAATGATACATTTGTCATTTTTGGACTGAATTTTTCCAACATCTTCCCCAATGTGATTTCCTCCTTACATAAATCCTAATTAATTCAGAATTTCTCTCCTACATAGTATTCTGCAAATGCTGCTGACCTTCTGAATTCCAACTTAATTAATTCCAATTCATCCAGTACTCATCTGTCTGCATCCAATCTGAACATTCAGTTAGCTCCGAGCTCAATCCTTGTCAATCTCCATTTGCTTCTTGTTCCTTGGTGCAGCAATTCTAATATCCTCAAATCCCACCATAGATCTTGTCCTTTGCTATCTCTGCAAACTCTTCCACTATTCCTCGTTGATCTAGCTTGCATCTCCCTCCCCCTGCTTCACATTATAACAGTGACTACAATTCAAAAGTGTTTTATTGGCTGTAAAATGCTTCTGGACATACGGAGGCAATTAAATGGTGTGTGTAAATGCAAGTCTTTGTTACCAGTGAGGGCGAGAGGATCAGACAACTTGCCCCACACTCTGGAACTCACTTTAAAATCAATTGTCTTTCTGTATCTCTCTCTTGCCACTTTTAAGCTTGCTTAAATTCATCCTCTTAAACTGCATTTTCAGTCATCTTCTCTAAGCTTCCTCTCCTACTCTTGCTCAGGTTTAATGTCTTTTGCTCTTGTACTCCACGTTGTCAACGGCCGGAATTTTACAGTCCCGCCCGACACGGGAATCGGAGCGGGCGAGGGCCGGACCATGGGAAGGTCCGTTGACCTCGGACAGGGTTTTACGGTTTTGGCCATAAAGTCCCACCCAATATGTTCAGTGAGATAGAAAATTGGCAAAAGCAAAACAAAAATAGCCACAGACGCAATAATGAAGGTGGTTTTATTTCTTTATTCTTAATCAGGTAGCAGAACAGATCATTAATCCATTCGGAGAGGATGATGATGACTTTGAAACAAACAAGCTGATTGACCGCAATCTTCAGGTACTTCATTGCGGATTTGGACCATTGACTACTGCAATACCCTCACCCCCCGCCCCCCCTCCCCTGCCCCGAGCACACAGGGGGCTTCAATCGCCTCCAGTCCTACCGGTCAGGCCATCACATCTGGTCCCTAGTGGGGACCATACATGATCCTCGCCGGTAAGGACATCTCACTAATTAGATTTAAATCAGCCTCATGCCCGCCAGCGTGAGGGGGCGAGAAACTGGGTGTGAGACACATTTTTCGCCTTTCGCCTGATCTCACCACGCCAATCAACCAGCAGGCCGAGCTGGTAAGATCGCCCTCCTTAGCGTTTTCTTAGCTTTATTGCAAATTAGTGGTTTCGTTTTAATCAGTAGTTCATTTTAAAGTGCCACTGTTCTGTCTCTCTTAATCCGGTAAGAAGTCTCACAACACCAGGTTAAAGTCCAACAGGTTTATTTGGTAGCAAATACCATAAGCTTTCGGAGCACAACTCCTTCGTCAGATAGAGTGGAAATGTGCTCTCAAACAGTGCAAACAGACAAAATCAAGTTGCAGAATACTGTAAATTCTGTATTCTGCAACTTGATTTTGTCTGTTTGCACTGTTTGAGAGCACATTTCCACTCCATCTGACGAAGGAGCAGTGCTCCGAAAGCTTATGGTATTTGCTACCAAATAAACCTGTTGGACTTTAACCTGGTGTTGTGAGACTTCTTACTGTGTTCACCCCAGTCCAACGCCGGCATCTCCACATCTCTTAATCCACCCAAAGAACAGGAGGTTATGCAACTGGCACAGTGCTGTTTAAAATGCCAGGAGTTCACACATTATGGATTGTCCGCTGGGTTTGGAATACAAGATTGTTACACAGTGCTGGGGTAAAGAAAATCAAATGGGCATTAGAACAAAAGGATAGCAATCAGTAAGTAATGTTACTATCTAATAATGAATAATAACGATGATTTCCCTAGAGTCGTAGTCATGTACTACACAGGAGGTCAGTCAGGCCATCAGGTCCATTCCCGCTAAACACAAATTTTGGATCAAACTGAGTCAGTTGGGCTCAGCTACTCACTGTGCTGCCTGTGACACTGCCTTGCTCCACCAAACGGCTTCTGATTCAGCACAGCTCCTATCTATGCTGAAAATCTTTCAGGCAGCAAATCACCCATATTTTGCACAAAACAACTCAGTGCTCCACTGCAATCAAAACACATCTCACAATATTACAGAAGGCGCTCTTCTAGTTTAAGCTTATTTATTAGCATCACAAGTAGGCTTACATTAACACTGCAGTGAAGTTACTGTGAAATTCCCCTAGGTGCCATACTTCGGTGCCTGTTCGGATACACTGAGGGAGAATTTAGCATGGCCAATGCACCTAACCAGCATATCTTTCAGACTGTGGGAGGAAACCAGAGCACCCGGAGGAAACCCATGCAGACACGGGGAGAATGTGCAGACTCCGCACAGACAGTGACACAAGCCAGGAATCGAACTCAGGTCCCTGGCGCTGTGAGGCAGCAGTGCTAACCATTGTGCCACCACGTTGTTCCTCTAAGGTTAAATATCAGTCAGACCTAGTTCCATCCTGGTGATAATTTCCCCAATGCTTTGCTTTAGTAAGTTGCTTTAGTTTTTTTTCCTAGAGCTCTTTCTCAGGCTTGTTACTAATGTACAATGATTAATTTACACATGTTGCAGTACAGTGCTGGATATTTGAGAGGTAAAAGAACATTTATTTTATCCGTTCAAATATTTTCATTAGATAATTGAAACTTAATTTTTTATTGCTTTTTAATGTTAGATACATATTGGAACTGTTTGATGCAGAAAAATAATCCTCAGCATTGCCCACCCTTACGATGAGCACAAAACCATCAATATATAAAATAGTGTTCAGAGCTGTGTTTATCTGAGCAGGTCTCCTTTCTCTCTGTGGATGACATGTACCAGAATCTTCCACCCATGCAGAAAGACAAGTATTGGAATGAAGCCACAGCTCAGCCTCCTTACACCATCGCCACAGCCAACGAGACCCACAAACCATCATTCTTAGGATCGACCTTTGACATGCGGTCAGTAAAGATTCTACTTCACATACTGATCCGAGTGATCACATAGTTGGCGGGGGCGGGGGGGGGACAATGAAAGAAAACGAGTTGTCATAGGAAATTAAAAAGTAATGAGGTTTGGAGTTGATGAGAACAGTGAAATCTATTAAATCACTTCAGGCAGATTGTCAGTTATTGTTTTAATCGTCATTTTTATTAAAATCACCCTTTCTGGCTGCCCATCCTTTAAACGTTAATCAGTGGAGCTGGAGCAGAGTAGGTGGTCAGTGATTGGTAGGAGCTAGAAGGGATCGTCACAAAGATGTGTAGCTCACGAGACTGAGGAAATGTTACTGAGAGAAGGTGCTGAACATAACGTAAGAACTAGGAGCAGGAGTAGGCCATCTGGCCCCTCGAGTCTGCTCCGCCATTCAATAAGAACAAGGCTGATCTTTTCGTGGACTCAGCTCCACTTACCCGCTCGCTCACCATAACCCTTGATTCCTTTACTGTTCAAAATTTTATCTATCCTTACCTGATAGTGACATAAATATGTCAGAATGTGTTCATGGAGAACAAAGGGCAGTGGCACAGTGAAAGCAAAACCTAAAAGCAAGATGCTCCAATGGGTCTGCTCCAGCTCTTAAACAGCATATAATCCATTACATTCCTACCTCTCTTTAACTCTGAAGAGTCATACTGACCAGAAATGTTGCCTCTCTCTCTCCACAGATTCTGTCAGTTGCTGAGTTTTTCCAACATTTTCTGTTATGTTTTCAGATTCCAGCATCTGCAGTATTTCGCTTTTAATTAAATTTGCAGTTGGACCCAGTGGCATCATATTATTTACCAGAATTGGGACATAGTCCTTGCTGCTGACTCAGGAAAGGAGGGGAAAAGGTCAAACTGGTCAGCTTCCACGACAGCAGTGAACTGGGTGATTAAATGCTCAGTTTTTGCAATTACCTCTTAAAATTACTTTGTCTGGCACAGAGCACATACTATCTCTATACCCAGCAATTCTACATCCTAGCTGAGCGAAGGGAACTTGATACTCCTTCCAGGTGAAACACGGATTAGTTGTATTCTCAATTGAGTATACTGTATTCACAGCTCACTATTTGGTCTCTTCTACATTATGGAGAACAAATGCAGACTGGGTGATTGTTCACTGCAAGCTTTAATCCTGCGCTTCCAATTGCTTAGCATTTTAATCCTCTGCCCAGAATTTTAATTCCCTGCCCAACCTCCTACATGGTTTCAATGAAGCTCAACAGAGCCTTCAAGATCTTTCAATCTTCCTAATTCAAAATGGAGTTCATCCATTTCAGACCATAACCACTGCTCCAACTTGTCCCCATTCGCAGGTTCTGCTAAGAGCTCTGCTTTCATAATTTACAGGTTGATTCTTTAGTTGTTCCATTTGCAAACCTTTTAAACCTTGCACCATCACTTTTGTCATTAAACATTCCTGCTTCCACCCTATGACACTTCTTCCTTCTTGTACACCCTCCTCCCACTGTTAACATCCCTACATTTTTCCAGTTCCCATCTCCAAATGCTGCCTGACCAAACCATTTCCAGCGTATGTTTTTATCCTAGGGAACTCAGTAATGGGTTGACACTGAATACTAATTTTTTTAAATATACTTTTCCAATTCAATCATATCAAATCCAATTCAGAGTCTCAACAAGTTGAGACATTTCAGATCCAGGCTGACAAGACAGGGCGAGCGACCAAACCACCCTGTCCTGGGCCTGATCTACATGAGCCAAGCTGATTGGAGAAGGGGGAGGTTCCTCCTCCAAGACTTGAGCTCATTTGCATCTTAGCCAAAAGGCCGAGATGCCGCTTTAAAAAATTGCTTCATATGAAACATATGAAGCTTCAGTGTAACCTAATGACCTCGACCAAGCGCGGCCGACCATGGGCTGCCGACCATACGACACTTGATCTTAGCCAAAAGGCTTGACACTGAATACTAATGAATCGCCAAGTGAGAGCGAGGCTGAAGTTTGGCCAGTTTACTGCAAAGATTCCACCAGTATAAAGCTTCATGATTAGCTCACCTCATGGATAATATGGCTGCAGAAGATTAGGGTACACGGAGTTGGGGGTAAGGTGTTGGCGTGGATTGGGGATTGGCTATCTAACTGGAAGCAGAGAGTTGGAATAAATGGGTGCTTTTCTGGTTGGCAGTTGGTGACCAGTGGCGTGCCGCAGGGATCGGTGCTGGGGCCTCAACTGTTCACCATTTACATAGACGATCTGGAGGAGGGGACTGAGTGTAGGGTATCAAAGTTTGCTGATGACACAAAGATGAGTGCGAAAGTGAATTGCGTGGAGAACGCGGAAAGTCTGCAGAGAGATTTGGATAGGCTGAGCGAGTGGGCGAGGATCTGGCAGATGGAATATAATGTTGGCAAATGTGAGGTTATCCACTTTGGAAGAAATAATAGTAAATTGGAATGTTATTTAAATGGAGAAAAATTACATCATGCTACTGTGCAGAGGGACCTGGGGGTCTTTGTGCATGAATCGCAAAAACTCAGTCTGCAGGTGCAGCAGGTGATCAAGGAGGCAAAGAACAAAGAACAATACAGCACAGGAACAGGCCCTTCGGCCCTCCAAGACCGCGCCGCTCCCTGGTCCAAACTAGACCATTCTTTTGTATCCCTCCATTCCCACTCCATTCATATGGCTGTCTAGATAAGTCTTAAACGTTCCCAGTGTGTCCGCCTCCACCACCTTGCCTGGCAGCGCATTCCAGGCCCCCACCACCCTCTGTGTAAAATATGTCCGTCTGATATCTGTGTTAAACCTCCCCCCCTTCACCTTGAACCTATGGAATGTTGGCCTTTATCCCGAGGGGGATAGAATATAAAAGCAGGGAGGTCTTGCTGCAACTATACAAGGCACTGGTGAGGCCGCAACTGGAGTAGTGTGTGCAATTTTGGTCCCCTTATTTGCGAAAGGATATATTGGCCTTGGAGGGAGTGCAGAGAAGGTTCACCAGGTTGATACCAGAGATGAGGGGTGTAGCTTATGAGGAGAGATTGAACAGATTGGGTCTGTACTCGTTGGAGTTTAGAAGGCTGAGAGGTGATCTTATAGAGACATATAAGATAATTAAGGAGCTGGATAGGGTAGAGGTAGAGATTCTTTCCACTTAGAAGGGAAACCAGAACTAGAGGGCACAGCCTCAAAATAAGTGGGGGCCGGTTCAGAACAGAGTTGTGGGGGAACTTCTTCTCTCAGAGGGTAGTGAATCTCTAGAATTCTCTGCCCATTGAAGTGGTGGAGGCTACCTCGTTGAATATGTTTAAATCACGGGTAGATAGATTTCTGATAGATAAGGGAAATAAGGGTTATGGAGAGCAGGCGGGTAAGTGGAACTGATTCGCTTCAGATCAGCCATGACCTTGTTGAATGGCGGGGCAGGCTCGAGGGGCTAGATGGCCTACTCCTGCTCCTATTTCTTATGTTCTTAATAAATCCATGTACCATAGCATAAATTACAAGACCCATTGTACTTTTGCATCAGTTATTCCCATTTATGAGTATAGAACTGCAAAGTTAAGTTACTAAACACAGTGCAGAATTTACAGCATTTAATAGTCATCAGAAAATAGGGCGTTTCATTACTGGGTCCTGGGCTAATTTCTGAACACAAATCCCAGCCATTATTTTTTTACAATTCCACTCCAACTTTCAGAAATCACAAGCATGGGCTATGCGGGAACAGGAAATCAAAGAAATAAAGATGGTTTTCTACCCAGAAAAGTGAAAACTTATGTTTTACTTTTTATTGCAAAGTGAATTCTTCAGCTTATACTGTTCATGTGTTTTACTTTATGTTGCAGTGTGATTGATAGCCCAGTTCTCAACAGACAGGTCGAGCAAGAATTAGAAATGGAAGTCAAGGTGCAGACCCCTTTACTCAGTCGCTTCCTTAATGTTGCTGCCTCACCAGCTATTAGTCTCAAAAACCTGGGCAGGAGCAATCGAGGGGCAAATTTGTTATGTAAGCGTGTGGACAGTAGTTCTTCCAACTTCCAGCCAAATGAACTTGATTTGATGACCCATCAATGAAGAGAACTCAAAGTGAGGATCAGCACAAGCCCAGTGAACCTTCCAGTCCTGGCGTCATCCGCCTCAAGGTTCCTCAGATTTAAAGCATCCAAAAAGGGACTAACTTTGCTAATTACAGTAGAAAACTCCAATGAGAAATCCTTATCAGAATGGTCTGTCCGGACACAACACCATCATATATAAAGTTTTTGTATTTTAACTCATGACAGGCCATGACTTATATCAACTCACTACTTCAATCAACTTGCTTCGAAAACAAATTGCCTTTAACTAATCTATGCCAACTGTCCCCGATTTAGCTATGCTTCTCCAAATAGGAATTGTCTCATGCATGAAGCATTACATAGCTAGAAATTACTATCACTGTTCTGAAGAGATTTAATTATAATCAATCATTCTTGAAAAATTACTATTCTTGCTCATTGCCTTCCCTCTCAACAGCCTCGTGTCCTTTCATTTCAGATTCTTGACAGAGGCAAGCACATCTCATCCAAACCAATTTGCTTGCCCAGTACCATTATAACTGTAGGCTCCAGACACCATGCCTATTGGATGAGGTAACCTCATTTTATACCAGATATTAGTTCTTCCAGAATTCCTTTAGGGTAGAAAGCATTATCGCCCTCAGTTTCTCTAGCTGCCTGTCCAAAAGTTCTTGTGGTAATTTTAAGGTTGCAATCACCCATTGACCTGAGAAATGGAGGCACTTTTTGATGGTAGGAAGATCACTGTGACACTATCAATGGCAGTGATTAGCACCGCTGCCTCTCAGCACCAAGGAGCTGGGTTCAATTTCAGCCTCAGGTCAGTGTGGAGTTTGCATATGCTCCCCATGTCTGCATGGGTTTCCTCCGGGTGCTTGTTTCCTCCTACAGTCCAAACGTGTGCATGTTAGGTTGATTGGCCAAGATTTGTAAACTAGGGGGCTTAGTAGGGTAAATACATGGGGATACAAACTGGGTGGGATTGTAGTCAGTGTAGGCTCAATGGCCTCCTTCGGCACTGTAGGGATTCTACCATCAAGAGCCATAGGATGGCCTGAATTTCCAACACGAGCAAACCTCTGAAGGCAAGTTAACTTGCTTCACAATAACTCAAGAAGTTGGACAAAAGTAGGATGTAAACTAGTACTTAAAAATTTAACTTTCACCAGTCCCAAGATCGTTTAAACCTCGAATCTTTTAACTAAAGCATATATTGTTGCTGCTCAATTCAGATGGCTAGCTGTGTTTCCAGATGCATAACTGCCTATTATTTTTACTTCATCTAACAGAAGCCAAGAGTAGTTAGTTGACCAAACTTAGTTTAATTCTTCTCCCACTTTTGCTTGCAAGCCAATAGCTTCAGCATTATCCACTGCAGACCTGTTTTCTGTTTGATTCCAGCATCTGCAGTATTTGCCTTTATAAAAGTAGAATAATTGATAAACAGATGTGAACAGATTCAATCCCTGCCAACTAAAATATATTCAGATTGTCAGATGACAAAGATGAAGGGACACTGTGTAATGGCCAGGGGCAGGCTGGAAAACTTTAAATGACCAAAGGGTTATTAAAAAGTAAAAGAGCAAAGGTAATTAAGAAAACAGGTGCAAAATAAAAGATGCAAAGCTTCAAGTACATAAGAGGCAATCTAAACTGAATGTTGTTCCTTTGGAGGATAAAACTAGGGAGCCAATAGCAAAGAAATGGCAGGCACTAAATCAGTATTTTGTCTCAGTTTTCAGTGGACACTAGCACCACCCCAATAGTAACTGGTACTGCAGAGGAAGGAAGGAATATAGAACAAGCATCAATAGAGAAAAGTACAAAGTCAACTATTGGGACTTAAAACAGAAGTCCCTACAGCCTGTAGCCTACACCCTAATGTCTTGTAGCAGTAGGGATAGTGGCCCATTGGTTATATTCCAAAATTCTCCGGGTGTGGGAAAGGTTCCAGTGGATTGGAAAAATGCCAACGTAATTGTTCAAATTATTCAAAAAGGGAGGCAGAAATTAGTTAACTATATTGCCAGGTTAGTTTAGCATCTGTCACTGGGGAACTTAAATTCCATCAACATGGTTGGAAAGTCAAAATGCAATCCAGAGTCAGCATGGTCTTATGATAGCTAAATAGTTTGATGAAATTGCTAAAATTCAACAAGTGGGGATAATGGCAACCATGTCATATATCTGGACTTCCAAAGGCATTTGATAAAGTGGAGCACAAAAGGTTAATACACAAGGGCACATGGGGTAATTTACTGGGACTGGCTAATCAACAGAAACCAGTCAGGATAAATTGGTTTATTTCAGGTTGACAAGATGCAAATAGTGGAGTGCCACAGGGTTTGAACACAGGACCCAGCCATTTACCACCCATATTAATGACCTGGATGCCAGGAAATAAAGTACTAAAGCCAGAGACACTAAAATAGTTGACAGCAAGTAGAGATCCAAATGAGGTGCATGTAATCAGGGGTTGACAGAATGGTTCCTCTGAATTGCCTACTCATACTTAACATCAAAGGACATTGTGCAACATCACATTTCAGGACACAAATAACCAGACAAATTTAAAAGAAATGATTTATTAAGCCATTTTCAAATAAATTTTTCAGAAATAGGTACTAATTTTCCAACTCCAGTTGCTTCAGCTGATGTAGCTCCACTCAGCCATGGGCTAATCCTTGAATACTGAAAGGAGAAAGTGAATTAATTAATGCAATAGCAAAATCTGAATCAATAGATGTTACATAAACCCATTGACAGTATTGCTCATGTAAATGCTGTCAAAGTACATTCAAAATATAGATCTGTCTTCATGCAAGTAGCATGACACCATTTCCAAATCTTCAAATTACTAGAATAGCATCACTACTTCAGTAGCAGAACTGGATAATGTTGTCATCATTAGATTAGGAAAGGTTGACCATGACCAATACACACCAATAGATATTAGCTGGCACTTGTTTTAAAGTTTTAGAAGCCTCACTAATGGTCATTACTCACCTTGGAAAAGCCTTGCTCTGTATTCACATTCCTTGAGTTTCCTTCACATGATTAAGAATGTTGACATCAGAAGTCTAACAAAGTGATCAAAGGAGACAAAATGTCATTATAGTGTACAACTGGCCCGATGATGTGGCTTGATGCAGTGATACTCAGGGGTACTGTTTTAAAGACAATTCAAATGCACTTAGAGGGATAGCAACACTGCTGTGCGTTGCTAATCCTGGACAATTTCAAAAAAATGAAGGGTCACAAAAGAGCGAGGGCTTTATGAACAGGTTCAGAAGCCATTGAGCATCACTGAGGCAGAAATGTTCAACTAGATTTTAACCATGCCAAGTCTTCAGATCATTTGTGTATCACCACAAATTCAGTCAAAGCCCAACCATTCAGCATCTATATTAATGACTTGGACACAGGGATACTAAAACAGGTGATAGCAAGCAAAGATCCAAATGAAGTAGACATGATAAAGAGGGTTGACAGAGCAGACATATGGTTCCTCTAGATACAAAACAGAAATTAGGAGGATACCAGGACATTGAGGCAATAGATTTAGTAATGGCCTGAAGAAATATGGAGAACAGGCAGTAGAGTCAAGACAGACAAAATCAGCTATGAATATACTGAATGGTAGAGCAGGTTGAGGGAATTAATTGCAAACTCCTAGTTAACACCAAAGGACATTGCACTGCATTACATTTCACAGAAGACAAATGACCGAATTTAAATGAAATGATTTAAGCCACTTTCAAACTAATTTGCAGAAATATAGGTACTAATTTCCCAATGCCAGCTGCTTCACTTGATGTAGCTCTGCTGAGCCATGGGCTAATCGATTACTGGGAAAGTGTTAATTAATGCAATATAGCAAAATCTGAGCCAATAAATGTTACATAAACCCATACAGTGCTGCTCATGTAAATACTTGTCAAAGTATATTCAAAATCATGCAAGTAGCAAGTGAAAATTCAAAGGATGCCATTTTCAACCTGCAATCCCACTTCAGCTCAATTGAGTGTTTCAACACTGCTTCATTGACACCTCAACCATTTCCAAGTCTTCAGTTACCTGAGTAGCATCATTATATTTCAGTAGCAGAACTGGATAATGCTGTCATCATTAGATTAGGAAAGGTTGACCATGACCAAGATGCATCTATTTTAATAGATGCTGTTATTACCTAGCACATGTTTTGAAAGCCTCACTAAAGGTCATTACTCACCACAGAAAAGCCTTGCTCTGTATTCACATTCCTCGAGTTTCCGTCAAACAATTAAGAATGTCGACAAGAGGTCTAAGTGAACAAAGACGACAGGATACATTAGTGTACAACATAGAAACCCTACAGTGCAGAAGGAGGCCATTCGACCCATCGAGTCTGCACCGACCACAATCCCACCCAGGCCCTACCACCACATATTTACCCACTAATCCCTCTCACTGCACATCTCAGGGACAATTTTTAACCTGGCCAATCAACCTAACCCACACATCTTTGGACTGGCCTGTTACAACTGACCAAATGGCTTGATGCATTCAAGTGCACTTATTTGAGGGACAGTAGCAACACTAATGTTCATTGCTAATCCTGGACAATTTCAGAAAAGTCTTAACACCAGGTTAAAGTCCAACAGGTTTATTTGGTATCTCAAGCTTTGAGTGCTGCTCCATCAGGCGAGTGCCTTCATCGGGCACTCCAAAAGCTTGTGATACCAAATAAACCCTGTTGGACTTCAACCTGGTGTTGAGACTTCTTACTGTGCCCACCTCAGTCCAACACCATCTCTACATCAATTTCAGAAAATGAAGAGCTGCAAACGAATGAACAAGTGCTTTTGAACAGGTTCAGAAGCCACTGGGGCAGAAATGTTCAACTAGATTTTAATTATGTATCACCACTTAATTAAGTAGCAGAAACTTGGAAGAATCTCAGCACAAGACTGTGCTACTTGAAAACAGATTATGAAAAGGGCTTGTGCCTTTTCATAAACACCATGGACAGATTGGATGAACTCCAGTATTAGTTTCAGACTTGATTGTAGTGAATGGTTCACAACAGCTCAAAGTACAAACATGCTACTAAACAAACAAATCACTTGCTGACTAACACTATCCGCACAAAATAGGAATCGAGCATACATGGTGTCTAGTGCCCCAACCACAATCCCACCTAGGCCCTATCCCCATGCATTCACTCTAGCTAGTCCCAACACTAAAGGGCAATTTAGCATGGCAAATCCACCTAACCCACACATCTTTGGACTTGGCACATGTCCAATTCCACATGCTCATGTTGATTTGCTCAGATCTGCAGACTTAACAGGAATAAAATTTTAAAAACATAGCATCACTAATTTCAAAAAATTGAGGCTAGGAAATCCCATCGACAGAACCAGATGATTGTGAACGGCATGCTGCCTACCTCTGAGCCAGCCATCAAACCTATATGGCCTAATCCTATTTTCCAGCATCAGCCTGTAGCCTGAATACTTTAAGCGCTTATCTAAAAGATTGAAATGTGGTGAGGACCACCACTTCAACACCCTCTCAGACAGCAAGTTCCAGATTCCCAGCACACCGAGTGAAAAGGGGTTTCCTCAAATCCCCACTCCTTAAATTTATGCCCCACGATTACCAAACCCTCTGCTAAGGGGAACTCTTCACATCTACCCTATCTGTATCCTTCAATTTTTTGTATACCTCAGCTGCCCCTGTTCTAAGGATAAAAACCCCAGCCTCCCTCCATATCTGAAATGCTCCAGTTCAGGCAACATCCTGGTGAATCACCCTCCCTTTTTACTGCAATCACACTAATGCAATCTGCACAAGGTGAGATGACCAGAACTACAAACAGGACTCCAGGTGTGGCCTAACCAGTGCTTTATACCACTCCATCATAGCCTCCCTGCTCTTATATTGTGTGCTGTGGAGAAGGCAGCATTGGACTGGGGTAACAAGTCTAACACCAGGTTAAAGTCCAACAAGTTTATTTGGTAGCTGGTGGCTTTTGCTACCAAATAAACCTGTTGGACTTTACCCTGTTGTTGTTAAGACTTCTTACTTATATTGTGCATCAGCTTATCCAAGCATACAGCATGCCTTTGTAACCAACCACCTTCTCCACTTGTTACACCTTGAAGGATCTTTCCAAGATCGCTCTGGTTCTCGGTATTTCCTAACGTCCAGTAGGATTACTTGGACAATAAATTGACTTTGTGCAAGGTAAAGCAGGAATATTGAATTATAATACCTTCAAGGACAGGTCTGTTGTCCAATATTCGTTAATGCACGGTCAACTCCATGACTTTGAATCTCGACCACGTGGCCCTGAAAAACAGATAGGTAGAGAGGAATGAGAGGCCTGATTCAAAGCACGTGGGAGTGGGAAATAATGGAAATATTAAAAGCAGCAAGTGTTCAGCTCTCCAAGATAGATCTCCACAAAGTGAATTCGGGATATAGCAGCAAATCATCGTCATCATACACACTTGCTCAGCTACCAGCCGCAGACTGCGACACCAGGGGAGGGTAAGGCACAGCGAGGCGGACCTCCCCTCCCCCACCCACTAGGCCCCAAAGCCTCATGGTTCTCCATGCGGCCCAAGCAACCCCACTGTTGGCGGCGGCCACTCCCCATGACAGCGAGCCCAAAGCCTCCCCCGCTGAGGTGCCCCGCTCGACGCCCCACACTTGCCGGGGCCGCTTGCTAGATTTCTTACCGCACGTGCGGGCAGCAGCGACTAACTCCGCACAACCCATCACCGCCCGAGTTCTGAAGCGAGAGACCGGAGCAGCGTCTCCGAACGCCTATATATAGCGGGCACCGCCGGATGTGGCGTCACTGGCATATGACACTCGGAAAAGGGGCGGGGCCGCCCGGTGTGTCACGCGGGATTGAGCCCTCGCTTCTGATTGGCGGATGGCGAGCCCATTGTCGCGCCTTCTGAACCAATTGGTCGCCCACTGCAGCGATTGTCACAGCGCAGGAGGCCATTCAGCCCATCGGCCTTTGTGCTGACCTCTGGGAAAGAGTTGCCCAATTTCTTCCCATAGCTCATGACATTTATGGTTTTTTTTAGTTTTATTCATTTATTAATTAATCATAAGTAGCTTTACAGTAACACTGCAATGAAGTTCTTGTGAAAATCCCCTAGTCGCCACATTCTGGCCTTGTTCGGTTACAGCGAGGGAGAATTTAGCATGGCCAATGCACCTAACCAGCACGTCGCGGCCAGATGTCCCTGGAGAGGGAGCATGCAGTGTGTCCACGGGCGCAGTTTACGTCTTCCGCGCCCGTTGGGCACTGCAGGGGCTGAGGTGCATTATAGATCCCGATAATCACATTATGATTTGATGTTTTAAGTTTCCTTTGTACTTCTGTTCTATTCGGGCTGTTTCCCCCTCCTTTTGGGGAGCTGCCCCTTTTACTTTATCCCTGAGTTAATTTGAGTTGGTTTATTTGGTCTGCCCTAAAAGAGGCCTAACCAGCACGTCTTTCGGACTGTGGGAGGAAACCGGAGCACTCAGAGGAAACCCGCATTTTTTTACTCATTCATGGGATATGGGTGTCGCGAGCTAGCCATCATTTGTTGCCCATCCCTAGTTGTCCTTGTTCATAGGGCAGTTTAGAGTCAATGATATTGTTATGGCTCTGGAGTCACATGTAGGCCAGACCAGATAAGGACAACAGATTTCCTCCCCTAAAAGACCAGATGGGTTTTTCCGACAATCGACAATGGTTTCATGATCATCAGTAGATTCTTAATTCCAGTGTTTTTTATTTAATTCAAATTCCGCCATCTGCCATGGCGGGATTCAAATCCAGGCCCCCAGAATATTAGCTGAGTTTCTGGATTAATAGTCGAGCAATAGTATCACTAGGCCATCACCTCCCCATTTGGACATGGCTATATTGAAAGTAGTTACAAAATCTGCTATCCTTTCAGGTGGTGATTTCCAGCTCTAAACAACCCACTGTCATAGTCATACAATGCAGAAAAGGCCCTTTGGTCAATCGAGTCTGCACCAACAATACCACTAAAGGCACGCTAATCCCATTTCCCTGCACTTGAATGTTACATCCTTAAACGTTATACAGGTTTATTTGGAATCACGAGCTTTCGGAACGCTGCTCCGTCCTCAGGTGAGTGTATAATATTCTTGAAAGTTTGTAAAGTTTCCAGGCTCCATTACCTTCCCAGGCAATGCATTCCAATTCCCACCACCTTCTGAGTGAAGAGGTTTTTTCTCAGATCCCCTCTGAATCTCCTGGTCCTTACCCTAAAATTATGCCCCTCACGATTGACTCCTCAACTGGGTGGAAAGAATTCTCATTTCCTCTCTACTTCTATTGCTGATTATTTTCAATTTATGACGTCTGACTGCGCATGTCACCCACATGGAAACTCAGCTGCAAAGACCCCAAGGCCCTCTCTTCCACGCCCTTAATATAAACATTGAGAAAACTATGATCATGCATTTGTGCTCCTGATCGCATTAAATAATGCTCCACCTCAGGTCCAATGACTACCTATCCCTTGATGCATAACTTGACAGGGAAAGCAGCTACCACCTTTGACTGATTCACAAAACACGAATGGAATAACATCAAGCTAGCCCTTAGGACCACGCTGATGGTTTATGAGGCTTGTGTTCTCGACACCATGTTGGATGGTTGTGAAAAATGAATGACTTGCAGCTATCAAGAAAAGCTCAACAATTTCCACCTTTGCTTGATGTGGCGAATTATGGGTATATCCTGGAAGAAAATAACCACAATTGCAGCAGTCCTTCCAAAGGCAATACTCCCAAATGTGTTTGCATTCATCACACAGAGGTGACTTTCATGGTAGCAGTATGGAAGACTTTTGCATACCCAAGGATTAGGAAATGAAATTCAGTAGGTGGAAGTGGCAGAGCATTCTGGTGGTAATGAAGATATTTCAGTTTTGTTTTAACATAATTATGGAAATGGACAAAGGTGGAACAGGAGTTAGAGTTCTAAACTGGGGCAAAACCAATGCTACTAAGCTGAGGAGTGATTTGCTAAGGAGCAAAGGTGGACTGGAAACTACTACTTGAAGGTAAATAAGTGTCAGTGCAGTGGGGAGCATTGATAGGGGAGGCTCAAGGGGTTCAGGGTAAACATGTTGTCACAAAGAAAAAGGGTGGAATGGCCAAATCTAGAGCCCCCTGGATGTCAAAGCATTTACAGGATAAGGCACAAAAAAAACCAAAGAACAAAGAAAATTACAGCACAGGAATAGGCCCTTCGGCCCTCCCAGCCTGCACCGACCATGCTGCCCGACTCAACTAAAACCCCCTACACTTCCGGGGACCATATCCCTCCATTCCCATCCTATTCATGTATTTGTTAAGATGCCCTTTAAAAGTCACTATTGTATCGCTTCCATTACATCCCCCGGCAGCGAGTTCCAGGCACCCACCACCCTCTGTGTAAAAAACACCTGCCTCGTACATCTCCTTTAAACCTTGCCCCTCGCACCTTAAACCTACGCCCCCTCGTAATTGACTTTTCCACCCTGGAAAAAAGCTTCTGGCTATCCATTCTGTCCACGTCTCTCATAATCTTGTAGACCTCTATCAGGTCGCCCCTCAACCTCCGTCGTTCCAGTGAGAACAAACCAAGTTTCTCCAACCTCTCCTCATAGCTAATACCAGAAGGATATGGAGGCTGTATATCCTTCATCCTGGTAAATCTTTTCTGTACCCTCTCCACAGCCTCCATATCCTTCTGGTAGTGTGGCGACCAGAATTGAACACTATATTCCAAGTGTGGCTTAACTAAGGTTCTATAAAGCTGCAGCATGACTTGACAATTTTTAAACTCAGTGCCCCAGCTGATGAAGGCAAGCATGCCGTATGCCTTCTTGATTACCTTCTTCACCTGCGAAGCCACTTTCAGTGATCTGTGTACCTGAAGAAGATTGGGTCACACGGAGTTGGGGGTAGGGTGTTAGCGTGGATTGGGGATTGGCTATCCGACAGGATGAAGGGGCTTGGAGCTCCGAAAGCTTGTGTGGCTTTTGCTACCAAATAAACCTGTTGGACTTTAACATGGTGTTGTTAAACTTCTTACTGTGTTTAACCGACAGGAAGCAGAGAGTCGGAATAAATGGGTGCTTTTCTGGTTGGCAGATGGTAACTAGTGGCGTGCCGCAGGGATCGGTACTGGGGCCTCAACTATTTACCATTTATATAGACGGTCTGGAGGGGGGGACTGAGTGCAGGGTAACAAAGTTTGCAGACGACACAAAGATAAGTGGAAAAGTGAATCGTGTGGAGGACGTAGAAGATCTGCAGAGATTTTTGGACAGGCTGAGTGAGTGGGCGAGGATCTGGCAGATGGAGTATAACGTTGACAAATGCGAGGTTATTCACTTTGAAGGAAATAATAGCAAATTGGATTATTATCTAAATGGAAAAAAAATTGCAACATGCTACTGTGCAAAGGGATCTGGGGATCCTTGTGCATGTGACGCAAAAACCCAGTCTGCAGGTGCAACAGGTGATCAAGAAGGCAAATGGGATGTTGTCCTATATTGCGAGGGGGATAGAATATAAAAGCAGAGATCTCTTGCTGCATCTGTACAGGGCATTGGTGAGGCCGCAGCTGGAATACTGTGTGCAGTATTGGTCCCCTTATTTGCGGAAGGATATATTGGCCTTGGAGGGAGTGCAGAGAAGGTTCACCAGGTTGATACCAGAGATGAGGGGTGTTGATTATGAGGAGAGACTGAGCAGATTGGGTTTGTACTCGTTGGAATTTAGAAGGCTGAGGGGGGATCTTATAGAGACCTATAAGATAATGAAGGGGCTGGATAGGGTAGAGGTGGCGAGATTCTTTCCACTTAGAAAGGAAGCTAGAACTAGAGGGCACAGCCTCAAAATAAAGGGGGGTCAGTTTAGGACAGAGTTGAGGAGGAACTTCTTCTCTCAGAGGGTGGTGAATCTCTGGAATTCTCTGCCCACTGAAGTGGTGGAGGCTACCTCGTTGAATATGTTTAAATCACGGATAGATGGATTCCTGATCGGTAAGGGAATTAGGGGTTATGGGGATCAGGCGGGTAAGTGGAACTGATCCACTTCAGATCAGCCATGATCTTATTGAATGGCGGGGCAGGCTCGAGGGGCTAGATGGCCTACTCCTGCTCCTATTTCTTATGTTCTTATGTACACCCAGATCCCTCTGCCTATCAATACTCTTAAGGTTTCTGCCATTTACTTCATATTTCCTATTTGTATTAGACCTTCCAAAATGCATTATCTCACAATTGTCCGGATTAAACTCCATCTGCCATCTCTCTGCTCAAGTCTCCAACCGATCTATATCTTGCTGTATCCTTTGATGGTCCTCATTGCTATCTGCAAATCCACCAACCTTTGTGTCGTCCACAAACTTACTAATCAAACCATTTTCCTCCTAATCATTCATATATATTACAAATAGGAAAGGTCCCAGCACTGATCCCTGAGGAACGCCACTTGTCACAGCCCTCCATTCAGAAAAGGAATGCTTATGTCCAGCATTGGAAATTCAATACTACAGTAAGTCAAGAGGAGTACAGAAAGTGGAAATCAAAAAGGAAATTAGGAAAGAAAAGGGACAGCTTAAAAGCATACTGGCAAGCAAACTGAAGAACCCAAAGATGTTTTATAATGCATTAAGAGTAAGAGCATAACTAAGGAAAGAGTAGGGCCCATAAAAGACCAAAAAGGTAACCTGTGTGTATAGGCAGATGTTGATATGGTTCTTAATGAATACTTTGCATCTGTCTTCACAAAAGAGGGGGACAATGCAGACATTGTAGTTCAGGAGAGGGAGTGTGAAGTATTGGCTGTGATACACATAGGGATATATTGCAGCCTTGAATGTAGTTAAATCATCAGGGTTGGATGAAATGTACCCCAGGTTGTGGTGCTGGTGGACTGCTTATGTTGTACAATTGTTTAAACATGGGTGAAGGATAGCCCGAATAATTACAAGCTAGCCAGTCAGTAGTGAGCAAATTATTGGAACTAATTCTGAGAGACATGAAAAACTGTCACTTAGAAAAGCACAGATTAATCAAAGATAGTCAGCATGGATTTGTTATGGGAAGGTGGCCATAGCCAAACGGCCAGTTGGACACACAAAGCTCTGCTTCAAGGATGTTGGCAAGTAAAACATGAAAGCTATAACCATCAAATATCACACCTGGGAGTCACTAGCTGACAAAAGAGGAAAATGGGACACTTCTTGTGGGCTGTTGTACGCCACTACAATGATCAGTGGCTACAGGGACTTGGCAACAGATGCCAACACTGAAAACAGCAACCCATAATGAAAGCTGGCACTTTCATGTGTGGCACTGTGGCAGAACCTGTCTCTTTGCTGCGCCATATGAAGACACACCATCCGAAATGGATTGTTTGCTGCATGTCTATCACCTTTAGTAGACAATAAGATGTCAGCAATGAAGGTGAACACTGGTTAGTGATTCACTTGCCAGAGGAACCAGTTTTCCTATTTGCTACACCATGTTACTGCTGCTTTTAGCTACTTCTACCATGAGATGACAGTCATGGTATGTCGCACGCGCCCATCTTGTGCCAGCCTCAAACATCCACTGTAACTCATCTTTAATCACTCTGACGTATCATCCAGCTACACTTGGGTTCACCTCTCTTTTTACTGCTCTCCACTTTGCCCTCTAGAAGAGATCTCTGGCTTTCTAGCTTGGAGCAAATGGCCAAAATCCTGACATTTTCTTTTTGACTCTTGTAATTTCAGAAACCTCATATATCTGAGGTGTATAGGAAAGTGAATAGAATGTAGCAGATTGTGAGTTTTTTCCTGGCTCCAAACTTTCTTGTTAACACATCCTTCATCTTTATGAAATTACTGCTGGCTATGTTCATCCCTCTTCTGACTTCAGTATCATATCTACCATCTTCTATTGTCATTAGTCGTAAATAGTCGTAAATCCACTCGTTCCATTCGCTGCAATCATCACTCCAGTTTCTTCTCATTTATCCCTTTGTTTTCTTTGTGTTCATACTCAATACACATTCAAAGCTTCTAGGATTTACTTGAAGTTTGTTATGTTTGTGTCTTCAACTTCTGCCCCAGGAAGTATATCTAGTTCTCTGAATATTGTTCCGTGTACAAATGGAATAATTTTGACAACGGTATAGAAACCTGAATTACTTCTCTCTTCACTTAAGAGATATCTTTTAGCCTGATGCCCAATATTTGGTCCCAATATAGGCTTTGGATAAATCTCACATCTTTACTGTCAAAGTCGCATTTCAGCATCACATCCATTAACCCTAATTAGGGTTAGGTGATAAACAAATGTTTTTCATCATCTATGAATCATATGTAAATGTTCTCATTTACCTTGAAAAATTTATCAAGAATTGTTCTTAGGTTCAATAGTTCCTCTTGTCCCTACTCTACTTCTAAACTAAGTTCACCAATTTAGGCTTCAAATGTGCTATGATTTCTTTCTACTATGATTTTCAAGATCACTTTAATGAGATGACCCATTCGGCTTATAGTTCTAAAATGATGCACGCCATTGCTTTAGGTTTCATAGGTAACTTAATGAATAATGAATATCTCATGTATCCTTCGATTACAAATTGTTGATATCACTTCTAATTCTGTTTTTCCAGGGGATTTAAAATATTTTGTTTAGTTCATCTACAATTGGAACTTTTTGAGTACTCATCAATTGCTCCATCGTAATTGCTTATTATTTTGAATACCCTTATTGAGGTCTCTGCCTAATGTGTGCTGCTCTGAGAACAATGCCAACTACTACAACCTCCCCACACAGCAGAAGTTCCTCATTGCTGGTGTCAGCCTCATAAGCCTCCTCTGTACCTTGACGTTCTTCCTAGTGTGTGTGTATGTGATGTTGCAACTGAAGCACATCAGTGATTTATAAAGGTACAGCAGGATTATGTAGGATTTATAGTCCGAAAGACATGCTGGTTAGGTGTATTGACCATGCTAAATTCTCCCTTTGTGTACCCGAACAGGCACCAGCGTGTGGTGACTACGGGATTTTCACAGTAATTTAATTGCAGTGTTAACATAAGCTTACTTGTGACACTAATAAATAATCTTTAATCTTTATCTCGCACATAAACAGGCCACCCAGACCATCACCAGTGACACATTTGAGCCCCCTTCCTTCTTTCCTCATCTGTCACCATAACCACCTATTTCCTTCTCCCTCATATACTTATCTAACCTCCCTAAATATATCTATACTATCCACTTCAACCACTCCTTGTGGTAAAGAGTTTTACATTAAAACCTCTCTCTGGGGAAAGAGAATTCTTCTGAATTCCCTATTTGATTTTTTTTTGGTGACTGTTATATTCTATTATTGATGGCCTCTAGTTTTGCTCTTCTCTACAAGTGAAAACATCCTCCATGTGCCCATTCTATAAAAACCTTTTATGATTTTAAACAGCTCTACTAGCTCAGTTTCCAGCCTTCTCTTTTTCTGCAAGAGGAAAGATACAGGGTGTGATCTTGTTGGCCATTCACGCCAGGCTCCCGCTGCAGCGAAGTTGGAGAATTTGGCTGCCAGCCAAATCTCCATTCACTGCGACGGGATGGGAAAATCCCACCACCGTGAATGGTGGTAAGATTCCATGATGTGGAGATGCCGGCGTTGGACTGGGGTAAACACAGTAAGAAGTCTCACACCAGGTTAAAGTCCAACAGGTTTATTTGGTAGCAAATACCATAAGCTTTCGGAGCGCTGCCCCTTCGTCAGATGGAGTGGATATCTGTTCTCCAACAGTCTGTGCACTGTTGGAGAACAAATATCCACTCCATCTGACGAAGGGGCAGCGCTCCGAAAGCTTATGGTATTTGCTACCAAATAAACCTGTTGGACTTTAACCTGGTGTTGTGAGACTTCTTACGGTAAGATTCCAGCCATAGTACTCAGGCTGTCAGTCCTTCCCTGAGATGTAAGTCCATGCATTTCTGTATATCTTTTCTGCACCCTCTCCAGAGTCTCTATATTCCTTTCATAAATATGGCAACCAGACCTGCATACGTGATCTAATCAAGATTTGTTACAACTTTAGTGTAACATTTTATATTCTATCCCTCAAGAAATAAACGGAAGCATTTTTTGCTTTCCTTTATAGCCTTGTAAACGTGTTACGTTTAGTAATTTGTGTACTTGCACTCCCAGACCCATTTGCACTTCCACCCCTTTTAGATTATTTTTCATGAAGATCAACCTACTTCCTTCCTTGCAAAAATGTAATACCTCCAATGTATGCATGTTAAAAATCAATAATAATACAACTCAGCAATTCTCGCAAGTTGTTGCAGTCCTCCTCATTACCGGCTAACATTCCAATTTGGTGCCATCTGAAAATTTTAAAAATGTATTTTGGATTTTAAAATTAATATAAATTGTGAATGGTGGCCCCAGCGCTGGTCTTTGTGGAACATCACTTACCAACTTCAGCTATTCTGAATAGCCACCCCTTAACCCTGTTTTGTCTTGAATCTAGCCATCCATTCTATTTGTACCTTACCAACATTCCCTTTTTTGTTTGCAGTGCATAGATGGATTATTTAATTATTTGCAACCCTTTTTTTTTGTACAGCACAATCATCCACAGGTATTCACTTAAACTAGCAGCTCACAAGGACCATTTCCCTTGACCCCACTCTCTGACTTTATTCATTAGGCCTAATATGTGATGCCTTACTAAAGCCATTTTGAAAATCCAGATAAGGTACACCTACTACTTTAGGCTCATCCACTCTGTTACCTCTTCAAAAAATTCAATAAGTTATGTCAAGCAAAACTATTCCTTTTGAAGTCCATGCCAAATATTATAATACATGTGGTCAAACCAAGATTTGGCTTCTCGATGTTCTTCTCTTCCTCCTTTGGTAAGGATTCCATTATTTTTCCAATCGCTCCTGTTAAGCTTCCTATTATTGTTTGGGCAATTTTTTTAACACTATAGCATTAAGATAGATTATTTAAACTGTTAATAGATTAGTGATTACTTGTTTCTCCCATCACAAGTGATTTGTTATGTTGGCTGAGTAATCAAAGCAGCTCGCATTTGTGATTTTGGGAGTTTTCCCAACCCAAGTGTTCAGTGGAGTTTGTCTTCAGGTTATAACCACATTTTTTTTAGGTAAAGCAATATCAAATGGGAAGGATCATAACATTTGAACTAATAGCCCCAATTCAGTGGTCAACAGTTGCTGTTCATTATGCTTACAGCTTAGTATTGGGTTTTTGTACAGCAACTTATAGAATCATAAAATCCCTACAGTGCAGAGAGGCCATTCAGCCCATCAAGTGTGCACCGACCACAATCCCACCCAAGTTCTTTACCCTGCTAATCCCCTGACACTAAGGTCAATTTAGCATGGCCAATCAACCTAACCCGCACATCTTTGGACAATGGGAGAAAACCGGAGCACTCAGAAGAAACCCATGCAGACATGGAGAAAATGTGCAGCCTAATGCCAGTAATGGGGAAAATGTTAAAAACCCTTATAAAAGATTTAGTAGCAGAGCACTTGGAAAAGTGGCAGTATCAGACAGTCAGCATAGATTTATGAAAGGAAAATCATACTTGACAAATCTACTGGAATTCTTCAAGAACGTAACTAGCAGTTAATGAGGGGAGCCAGTGAATGTGGTTTATTCGGACTTTCAGAAGGCTCTTAACAAGGTCCCACATAAATTAGTGTGTAAATTAAGAGTGCATTGGATTGGGGCTTAAGAACATAAGAAATAGGAGCAGGAGTAGGCCATCTTACCCCTCGAGCCTGCCCCACCGTTCAATAAGATCATGGCTGATCTGAAGTGGATCAGTTCCACTTACCCGCCTGATCCCTATAACCCCTAATTCCCTTACCGATCAGGAATCCATCTATTCGTGATTTAAACATATTCAACGAGGTAGCCTCCACCACTTCAGTGGGCAGAGAATTCCAGAGATTCACCACTCTCTGAGAGAAGTTCCTCCTCAACTCTGTCCTAAACTGACCCCCCTTTATTTTGAGGCTGTGCCCTCTAGTTCTAGTTTCCTTTCTAAGTGGAAAGAATCTCTCCATCTCTACTCTATCCAGCCCCTTCATTATCTTATAGGTCTCTATAAGATCCCCCCTCAGCCTTCTGAATTCAACGAATACAAACCCAATCTGCTCAGTCTCTCCTCATAATCAACACCCCTCATCTCCGGTATCAACCTGGTGAACCTTCTCTGCACTCCCTCCAAGGCTAATATATCCTTCCGCAAATAAGGGGACCAATACTGCACACAGTATTCCATCTGTGGCCTCACCAATGCCCTGTACAGATGCAGCAAGACATCTCTGCTTTTATATTCTATCCCCCTTGCGATATAGGCCAACATCCCATTTGCCTTCTTGATCACCTGCAGACTGGGTTTTTGCATCTCATGCACAAGGACCTCCGGGTCTCTCTGCACAGCAGGATGTTGTAATTTCTTTCCATTTAGATAATAATACGATTTGCTATTATTTCTTCCAACGTGAATAACCTCGCATTTGTTAATGCTTGTATAGTAAGATGGATGGATCGTGGGGTACTGCAGGAATCAGTGCTAGAACCCCAATTATTCATGATGTAGATTAATGATTTGGATAAAGGAACCAAATGTAATATTGGCAAGTAACAAAGCTGGGGGGGGGGGGGGGCGTTGACGAGAGATGCTTGTGTGACTGGACAATCTGAGTTGGCAAATGCAGTATGTGGATGAATGTTAAGTTATCCGCTTTGGTAGCAAAAACAGGAAGGCAGATCATTTATCTGAATTGCAAGATGGGGACAGGAATGTGCAACAAAACCTGGGTGTCCTTGTACATCAGTCACTTAAAGTAACAATGCAGACAGTGAAGAAAGCAAATGGTATGCTGGCCTTCATAGTGAGAGGATTCATGGATGTCTTGCTCCAGTTAATACAGGACTTGGTGAGAGAACAGCCAAAAGTCTTTGACCTCCTGTCAAGTGTTTCTCTCAGCAGTCTACCATTTGCTATCAGTGGGAAATTCCCATTGAAGCCAACCTATGCCGCTGGGAAACAAGTAACAGGGGTGCATCCTGATGGGACTAGGGAATCTGACAGCGTGAACGGACAGAGAATTCTGGTCCACATCTGGGATATTGTAAAGTTTTGATCTCCTTTTCTGAGAATGTTCTTGCTGTGGAAGGAGTGCAGCAAAGATTTACCACATTGATTCCTCGAATTGCAGGACTGACATATGGAGATTAAATCAGTTAGGATAACATTCACTGGAGTTAGAATGAGATCTCATTAAAAAAAACCTACAAAAATTTGACTCAATGATGGGCTAGTCCAAAACGAGGGGTCAGTCTGAGTATACAGGGTAGACCATTTAGGACCAAGATTAAGAGAAACTAGGTATTTTGTGGTGAGCCTGTGGAATTCTCTACCACAGAAACAGTATGTTTGCAACGAGTTAGATATAGCTCTAGGTGCTAAAGGGATCAAAAGGTACAGGGAGAAAATGGGAACTAAAAATTGAACAGCCATGATCATTATGAATTGCAGAGCAGATTCAAAAGAACCCAACAGCCTTCTCCTAGTTTATATAATGATCATGCTGATAATTTCACATATTACCTCAAAATCCATCTTTCAATCCAGACAATTCATACAGATAAAATTAATTTAGTTCAATAACTGTTGTGTTGAATGTTCATGTTAACTAGTTGGCTCAGGTGGTTAAGAGCATGGTGCTAACACCAAAGTTGCGCATTCAATCCCCATACTGATCCACAAGCCTTCCCTGCACTAATGCACACATATATCCAGCTCCAGTTTACTTGCAGTCTTAAAATCATTATAATACAGGCCATTCAGACTTTCAAACTTGTACCAGCTTTCTACAAAAGCAATCATTCTTCCACAGCCCTACATTTTGTTGGCTCACTAAGTGTGCCCGGCCTAGAATGCAATGCTTAAGAGTGTGGTGGAGACAGGATCAAAGCATTCAAAAATAAATTAGACTAATATCTAATGGCTAACATGAAATGTCACAAGCCAAATTAGATGTAATGCCCTTTCTTCTCAGCTTGGATATTGTATGTCTCGCTCGTGGGGACCGTGAATTGGATAAAATTTGAAATATTTTTTGGAATAAGGTCATGAATCTACTCTGCACAATGCTTCGTTATCGAATGGGGTAGAAATTTTAAGAAAGCAGAGTTATGGGCAGAATAGCACGAGCTCATAGCAACAGTTGGGCTAAACAGTCAGAGCAGGCAAATCTTGCTTTAACTGTACAGGCTGGGACTAGTCATTGTAAGTGCTCTCATTGAAACAGAGCGCAGAATTTTACAGCCTCACTCAACTCCCACACCATAAAATCCTACCCAAAGGCAAGACCATCCCATTGTTTCCCCCCCCCCCCAAAAAAAATTATATGGTGGTACAATTCCAGCCATTGGGTTAACTTTGTGGATGTTCCCCTCATGGAAGAGTCTAGGATCAGAGGGCATAGTCTCAGAATAAAAGGGCTCCAACATAAGCTGAGATCAACAGGAATCTCTTCTCTGAGCATCAAGTCTTTGCAACACCTTGTCCTGAGAAGTGGTGGTGGGGAGGCGGGCAGAGTTCATGTGCATATTTAAGGTTGAGAGATTTTTGATCCTATTGAATGGCAGAGCAGGCTCCAGGCACCAAATGACCGACTCCTGTTATTTCTTATGGTCTTCTGCACTGCAATTATTGTGATTTCTCATCTTTGTAAGGACTGGAACTATGTACATACAGTAATTACATTTAGCTTATAAAGTAGGCCACAGATGCCATTAAAGGCTCAGTGCAGTTCAAAGAATCTTCTTTCACCATGCTTTCAGTCTCAGCATTCAAGACCCTAATGTGTTGTGGAAAATCTCTCCTTTGGTTTATTTCTTCACCCCGTTCTGACCTAAATTATCTCCAGCTTTATAAACAATCTTAAATTCATTGCAAACTAAAAGTTCACTCGGTGACAAATAATTTGCTTATTCCCATATAATGGGAATGATCTTTCACCATTCACTAGTGTCCTGTATAATAGACAGCTTTAAATTAGAAAAGTTATGACCGGTGAGCAACATGATGCAATTTTGTGCATCAAGATGTATAATCCAAAATGCCAGTTTGTTCACCATGAATCAAAAATGGTGACTTTCACAGGTTCACCCAAGTTACACTTTCACCTAACCTTTTGGTATTGTTAAAAAAAGTCAATGTTTTAACTCGAGATCCAATCTGCAGTTCAAACGTTACTTCTGCTTATACTTCCTCTACATAACATAAATACAAAGCAAATGTCTTCACACTCTGAAACATTAATTCTTCTCTAGCTGCTGAGTATTTCCAGCATTGTTTGTAATTTTACAAGTGCAATGCTCTGTTGAATAGCTGCCAATATCATAATGGTGCTTTACACTAAACAAAGCCATTTCCAGCTTTTCAATAGAAGTTCATCCGACCTAGAAAAAGTTACACCCCAAAACTTTCCAGGTCAAGGGAACACTTTGCTCCTCAGATAATCTTGCTTTTTCCAAACAGATGCTTAAATTTTGCATCGTACCCATTAAAAAACTAAAATGGTTACAGCATAAGGAGACTATTTCCCTGCTGGCTCCTGCTAGAACTCAAGCTACTGCCAAGACCTACATTTTTTCTCTTTAGGCTATTAACTAAATAGTTTCTGAAAGCAATGACATGTATTCCCCAGTCATGACTAGAGTCCCATGTAAAATTCTTCACAATGCTTTTACAAATACTGTTCCATAGAAATGATTAAAAATAAGTCTAACAAGTTTGAACTGTCCCCAGCCTTCGAAAGGGAGAAGCTACAAGCAAAAGCTCAGCCCTTCTGCAAACTGGAATTTAATCTTGCACAAGAATGAGACTTGGAAAGCCACAGGCAAGACACCAAGACACTATATTGTGCGAATAGCTACCCCACTTTTACAAAACAGCAACACACGATCAACCCCTGAGCAAGGTGAATTGCTGTGCACCTTGCAAGGAAGCTAGATTGAATATCAACCAGCATCACTTAAATAGAAATCTGAAGTTATTCACTTCATATTTGGGGTCAAACTACTGTGAATCTTGTCCCAGCACACTAACTGCTCCACCGTAGGAAAGTCACTTTCATTTTTGCCTACCCATCTGCTTCCATACCAGGTGACTGATTGACAAACATATTGATGTATTGTGCAAAATATTTACATCACAAGTTACAAACTGCATACAAGAAAAACTGAAGGGGAGTATTCTCATTTCACAATCTTACAGCAATGACAACATATTGGTGAAAAATGGTTTATTAATCATTTTCCTTAAAGCATTATGATTATTTGCCCTTCTTTGCTTTGATCTTCCTCTGGTAGAATTCCAGCTCCTTTCCTTCAAGGATGTAGCCGTCAGCTCTGCCACACTGGCCAGGTCTTGAAGCTATGCAAGCTGCAAAAGAGAAACATTATGTCTTATCGTAAACTGATCATTTCAGTCCATTAACTTGGTACATAATTTCAGCTGGTGTCTCTCCTTGGCTGCCCTGTGCACAAGTAGTCATTTATATATAAAGACAGCCACTACAACCGATGCTGTTCTGATGTGACATCTAGAACCACACTTAGCTGTCGAATGATTGTGCTGTGAGGTGATCAGGAATTGAAACTCTCAAATTTGTTCTCCCTTAACCCAGGATGTTAATTATAGTTCTCATCATTAGCTACATGAACCAAACAACAAATCAGGGATCAAGTCTGGAACCTCCATTTTATGCATACTCTGCATCCAATCTCCAATTATGTTGCCATCAACATATCAATACAACATTCCTCTATCTAGAGATTCACCTGATGGAAGGGAACTGTTCTCTTTCCCAAAGCCTAAAGAGCATAAACAGATTTTTGTGCCTTCCCAGGGGACTGTTCCAAGAAACAAATCACAATTGTTATACCTCTGACATAAAATAAATGAATTGCATAAAAAGGCTATATATTTCCACACCCATCAACAATTAGCAGTTTATGTAGTTATCACCAGTTACCGAGGAAACATTGCTTTATTTTTTGGAGCAAACTTCCTTACCCTCGAGGTATTTTGGGTTACAGAACCAAGTACACTGATAACTCTCCACTACATGACCAGACAGCACAGCCAAGCTTAAATCAACCTTAATCTGTACACATCGTTCTGTCACATTTTGTGGGTATGTCTCTGAGGGACCAGTCTGTGGGAACACTGGCTCAAATCCTATCACAGCAGCTGGTAGGATTTAAATTCAATTAATAAATTTGGAATATATCGAATAGTTCTGACGGGGCAGTTTTTGTGCAGTGAGTGCAGGAGGGTTTCCTGATACAATATGTGGATAGGCCGATAAGAGTGGTTGGGGTGTGGAATGGACTGCCTGCAGTGATAGTGGAGTCAGACACTTTAGGAAATTTTTAAGCGGTTATTGGATAGGCACATGGAGCACACCAGGATGATAGGGAGTGGGATAGCTTGATCTTGGTTTCAGATAAAGCTCGGCACAACATCGTGGGCCGAAGGGCCTGTTCTGTGCTGTACTGTTCTATAAAGCTAGTCTGTCAAAGATTGTTGTAAAATGCCATCTGGTTCACTATGTCCCTTAGGGAAGGAAATCTGCCATCCTTATCTGGTCTGGCTTACAAGTGACTGCAGAGTGACAACAACTGACTTCTAACTACCCTCTGAAATGGTCTAGCAATTGAACTCAGTTCAACGGCAATTAGGGTTGGGCAACAAACACTGGCCTCACCAGCAATATCCACATTCCATAAAATAAAAACCTTCGAAATGCTCCTCTCAAAGTTGAGCGGATAACTTGGCATATGGCACTAAAGTCTGCAATCCACAGCCACCAGGGAAACCCCGTTGCCCAATCTGAATACCAGCCCACATCACAGCAAGAAGTCTCACAACACCAGGTTAACTGCCTCACATGCCCACTTTAGCAGTCGAACGGTGCATATTTTTTGATGAGGATCAGCAAGGTTACAGGATGAATGTTCAATGCAGGACCTTCAATTACGTACCAAGCAGTTTTCCCTGCTGGAACTGTTCTTCTAGCAGTGAACTGATTTTTGCATTCTTTCTCCGATCATCATATTTCTTCTGAATTTTCTTTGACCGCTTCTTGTTCAGTATTTCCTCCTCTTCAGGGGTCTAAAACAAAAGTGCCATCTTATATTACAATAGAAGGGAAATTTAAAAAACACCCCAGCAAATCTTGGCTGAGTCGAAATTGTGCAGTTAGAAGTAAAAAAATCAGGCTGTGTGCCATGGAATTATGGATCATGATAATTTTCACTATCACACAATACTGGCATTTCCAGATACATTAGCAGCAACTAGTTATACTCCAGGCAACCTGGCTGAAAACATTATGGTGCACTTGTTAATTCAAACAATTTGAATGATTGTGCAGTAGTAAATTTTCACCCTGCATTTATTTCTGTGGCCTAATTCAATTTTGAGAACAAAAACGACAATTATAGTTGAAATACCCACTTTCAAAAGGTTTATGGTATCACTGTGCAAATAGGCTGATGTCACTACCCAACTGTGAATCTGGGCTTGAAATATATATATCGAAAATGAATTTAGACTTAATAGTAGTTCTACAGAAAATGAAACATAAAAGGTTTCAAAGAAAGCATCAGAAATAGGAATATATCCAAAGCCATTAAATCAGTGTAAAATGCTAAAGATTTGCCAAAGACAACCACAGAAATGGAAAACGCTACAAACATCTCAGGGAATACCCGTGGAGACCAGTTTTGTTCAAAAACCAATCATCATTACTGCGAGACATTAGCTTTTCAAGTACAGAGCCAGTGGTAATGCAACAGGAAAGGAACAAAAAGGGAGAGATCTGTGATGGAGTGGAGCAATTAAATGTTTCAAGGCAAAGAAGGTGATAAAGTACAAAAGATCAGTCCAGAGCTACGAATGATAATTGCAGTATGAGAGTAGGAAGGAGGCATGGACAATCTGGCAGACGGGAAAAACATTCCACAGCGTTTGCCTCGTGTTATTATTTTCTAATTTAGTTATGTCTGCCCTCTACACTATTCTTCCTTTCTTGTGAGCAGGATGCCTGAATTTACTTTAAAAATTGTTCATCTGCACCCCCAGAGTTTCAAAGAATAGTTATTGACCTTATTTTCTCTCCCCAGAGGCTGTGTGGTCTTTTTGAGTGTTGCTGGCATTTTATGTTCCTACTTTATTGACAAAGTAAAGTAAAAGCCACTGCAACCTAACAACAGAAGAGATGAACTTTGTGGTAATTTAATTCAATCAAATGCTCCACATACCAGCTTGGCACCCTTCTTCCGGCCAAGGGGGAGGGCAAAGTGAGACTCATACCACTGCCGGAAGGGAGTACTGTCGATTAGAACAATACAGTTCTTTACTAATGTCTTTGTCCTAACCAATTCGTTGTTAGAGGCATTGTACACCACATCAATGATCCTGGTTTTTCGTGTGCAACCTACAAAGAGAAATAGTTTGCCACTGGATTAGATATGACATAGTTGACCAGAAAATTTCTACCAAAAACACAGAAGAAACTGTTACACAGCCATCACACTGTGGTTAGCACTGCTGCCTCACAGCGCCAGGGACCCGGGTGCAATTCCCGGCTTGGTTCACTGTGTGGAGTCTGTATGTTCTCCCAGTGTCTGCGTGGCTTTCCTCCGAGTGCTCTGGTTCCCTCCCACAGTCAGAAAGATGTGCTGGTTAGGTGCATTGGCCATGCTAAATTCTCTGTGTACCCGAATAGACGCCGGATGTGGCGACATGGGGATTTTCACTAACTTCATTGCAGTGTTAATATATGCCTACTTGTGATACTAACAAAATAAACTTGAACAAAAATAACTTACATTCAGAACCCCATGAGAAGTTTCCCGCATCCAACCTTAGTGCCCGATATTTCTTATTTCCACCACGAACTCTCACTGTGTGAATACGGCGTGGCCCAATCTGCAGACACATCAGAAACATCACTAAGCGTTTAGTGAACTTCAATGCCAATCACTTTCAATGCTGCAAATCCTAATAAATCGCCACTCACACCCAAGGAAGTCTGACATTCAGACCAAATACGTAAACTGCTGTACAACAACTGCATTAACATACAGATGGTTATGCAGTTTCAATCACGCTAAGTTTGACACAGTTATTACCAAAATTTAAATGGCTGTAAAATCTAAAACTGGAGACCATACACCAGATAGAGATGCCACAAAAATCAAGTCACTGTTTTGCTATACTAAACCCTCAAGCTTTTGACCTCTTAAGGTCAAACCAAATAAACAAACTCAAGTTAAATCAGGACAAAGTAAAAGGGGCAGCTCCCCAAAAGGAGGAACAGCCCAAACAAAAATCAAGTACAAAGGAAACTTAAAGACATCAAATTATAATGTGATTATTAGGGTCGATAACACACCCCAACCCCTGCGGTGCCCAACAGGCGCAGAAGGCATCAACTGCGCCCGTGGACACCGCATGCTCCCTCTCCAGGGACACCTGGCCGCGAACGTAGCCGCTGGAGAGGGGCAGACAGTCAGGATGGACGGCCCCCTCGATCGCCCACTGTCTGGACCTGTAAATGGTGCGTTTCGCCAGGCCCAGGATCACAAGGAGGTCGCCGCCCCGCTCCTCTCCACACCAGGTGTCCGTAAATCAGGAGTGTGGGACTGATGTGCAAACAAAACATTAATAAAAGGTTCTTTAGGAAAACAAAAAGGGAGTGCAACCTAAGACACAAAACATAGACATGGTCCACAGACTCCACAAGGCCACAGAAAGGGCAAGCTTCGGAGCCCGTGAACCAGTGAATCCTACGGTTGTGCGGAACTGCTGCATGCATCACCCTCCACCCCAGGTCCCCGATGTAATTGGGGGAGATCCCTCCATAGAGGGACCTCCGCCACCCGACAGCAACAAGGCTCAAGGTGTATCCGGGCGACAGGCAAGGACGCAGTAGTGGAAGGTGTGCAGCAGCAGCCCGTACAGGAAGCGCCTCCGTGCGGTGGAAAAAGACACAGAGGAAGCAAGTTTAGTTCTACCAAATTACATGGAAAGGATATTTTAAATGATCCCATGAGAACCTACAGGAAGACTGGAAACATTAAGACAGGCAGTGTAGTCAGTGTAACTATGACAAGAGTAGCATTGGTGGGTCTAAATATGACCAGAACAGTCAAGACAAACCCACCTATCTCAAGAGTCATATTTTCATCATTCACATTGCCAGAAAATGATCACCTAACTTTACCCAAATAATCCATTGTGAATCTCATCAAGTCCCTCCCTCCACATCCCCCCACTCTATCAATTTTAATTATGTGGATATGTGGACGTTATTCCCCATACCTTAGTATTTGCAGGAGGACGCCCAAGTTCATACTTTCTTTTTTTGTGATATGGCTTCCTTTTACCTCCAGTCTTGCGACGCTTGTGCCAATTGTTCCGGGAAATACCTGCAGTAAATTACCAAGTTTAATCAGAATACAAAACAGGCAGATGGCTTTAACTCTCTCAAAGGAGAGAGCAGCCTATGGTCATCTGGGACTATGTCAACTTTTACCGTACAAATTAGTTCTCCAGAAGATAAATTCAAAGCATCATAGCAAATGAGTTCCATTGTTTACATCTGCATATGATTACAAACCCGTGCCATTATAATAAAGCTTTAAAATGAGCAAGTCGGGTATCAAGCAATAAAACCTAGTTGATATACTTGAACTGCTCTACAAATTAGATTAAATTCCAAATTACCAGGTGAAAAAACTAGAGCCATGCTAAAGTACAGGAAGTAGTCTCACAACACCAGGTTAAAGTTCAACAGGCTTATTTGGGATCACAAGCTTTCGGAGCACTGCTCCTTCATCAAGTGAGGAGCAGCACTCCGAAAGCTCGTGATTCCAAATAAACCTGTTGAAACTTTAACCTGGGTGTTGAGAGACATCTTACCGTGCCCACACCAGTCCAATGCCGGCATCTCTACATCATGTGCTAATGTAAATGATAATCCACAATGGGAATGAGGGTAGTGCAGCATTGTTCCATGTCCATCATAGCCCAACAATGTCCTACAGCCCCATTACCCATATTAACAATTTCAATCATACCTGGGTGAAAATGCAGCTTCTGGCTTGGGGCATCAGTTTACATTGATAATCAGTCCCTGATTTGGGGCAAAATGATTAACAGACATTACCACACCTTATCTCCAGATTATATGTTAAGAGTATGAACAGGGCCTCAATCCAGCAGCTAGCCTCCTGCCCTCCCTCCATGTATCCCCCAAACAGGCAGGCAAGACCCGACCTACTGTTTGCAGATCGGCCCCCGGAGCTTTTCCACCTGCAAACTAGGTGGTGAGCAGATGGTAAAGGCAGCATTCGACTACACAAGCCCTCTCCAGTCGACATTTCAGGCACAGGCTGAAGGCCGCCATGTCGGCTCCCTCCGCCATCCTCCCATTAAAACATTGCAATAGCAGCACAATCAACCCGAGCGGCTGCCCCAGACACACTCCATCCTCAACGGCACACTGATCCAAACCAAGTGCGCGCCTTTCTGTCAGCCCCGATGCGATAGATTTGGCGGATGGATTGGGATTGCATCCTCACGGACCCCGCCGCCTCACCTACCCATTTTCAGGCGCCGGTTGGAAAGAGGGATCACAAAGGATTCTGGGACATAAGTCAGCTCCGGGTCTCGCGAGAACTCACTGGGAATGACGTAACCAGGATAGCGGTGGCGCCATCTTTGTGAAGGTGGGGGGGGGGGCAGCCTGGCTCAGAGCAGCGCCCGCGGTAAAACCAAATCACTGCGGATGCTGGAATCTCAACCAGTAGCAGAAAATACTACTAAATCTCAGCAGGTCTGACCGTTATCCGTGGAGAGAGAATGGAGCTTAACGTTTGGAATCTCGATGTCCCTTCGTCAGAGCCAGCAGGACGTCATCTTTGTGCGGGGCAGTTTACCGGGGGCCCGCGCCATTTTTGTGAGGGGCGATTGGCCCGGGGTCTGCGCCATCTTTGTGAGGAGCAGTTGACCCGTGACCCGCCATCTTTGTGAGGGGGGCAAAAACAGAAAATGCTAGAAAATCTCAGCAAGTCTGACAGCATCTGAGAGAGAATAGAGCCAAGGTTTCGAGTGTGGATGACTTTTCATCAGAGCCGAGGGCAAAGAATATCAGAAAAGATATATACTGGGTGGGGGGACTGGAAAAGTACAAAGGAAATGTAAATGAGGATAAAGACAACAGAGGTGCTAAAAGTATCCATTAAGAGAACAGAATGTGTGATTGGCAGAACAGAGGTACAGATAGATGGTTAAGGCAGTTGGGCGGGATGGGGGTTGCAAGACACAGCGGGAATGGAGAGGTGGAAAAATGGAAGAGAGAAAGAAGGATGATAAAAATGGATGAGTGAGATGGAAAGAAGAAACAGAATAAAATAAATGGGGTGTAGAGGAGGGTTCATACTCTAAAGTTGTTGAACTCAATGTTCAGCCCAGAAGACTCAATCAGAAGATAAGGTGAATGTTTTCCTTCAGAGTCGAGAGAAAGGTGTTCAAAACAAAAGGAAATATTCACCCCCCCACACTAACATTAGCCCTTTTTAGACGGTTCTGAAGCAATGGTGATTTGGTGAGAATGACTTTGCTCGAAGGGTCTCTGAAATGCCTGTTGCCCTGCTTTGCGGATTTTAGCACTAAAGTTCATTTATCCCACACCCATAACCCTCTAAAACTAAAAACCACTTGCAGTAAACCATTTAATCTATTTGGTTGGAGAAATTGAGGTACTTCCATTATTGGGTGCGCAAAGGCCACCAACTAGAAAAGAGGAGTAAATTTGAAAGGAAATTGCAGGGAGGTGCAAAAACTAGTAGAGATTGGGGGCGGTGTTATAAAAGCAAGAAGAAACGCGAAGGAAGTGATTGCTAAAGAAAGATCCCTGGCTTTGGAAGAAATATATGAAAGTTTGGATATTAAAGAGGGACAAAAAGACATCTTCAGAACTGCAGTTGCTCAAGATGTGGGGAAATATGCAATACCATCAAGGATCAGGTGGACTGACCTGAGAAAGAGGATGAAATCAGATAGGTGGGGCTAATACCTTAATTGGCCTATGAAGAAAATCGAAAACGATGATCAACAAGGTAGCTGCAAATCAAATGACAACGAGCATCAATCTGGAACAAATCAGAACAGCAGTGAAAGGAATGAAAAACAGTAAAGCAGTAATGGTGATGAAGTGGAGATCATCGAGGGGTTCAAGTTTCTAGGTGTTCAGATCACCATCTGTCCTGGTCCCTCCACGCTGACGCTATAGTTAAGAAAACCCACCAATGCCTCTATTTTCTTAGGAGGCTAAGGAAATTTGGCATGGACACTACGACTCTCACCAATTTTTACGGATGCATCATACAAACTATCCTTTCCGGATGTATCACAGCCTGTTATGGCTGCTGCTCTGACCAAGACTGCAAGAAACTACAAAGGGTCATGAATGTAGCCCAGTCCATCACGCAAACCAGCCTCACATCCATTACTCGGTCTACACTTCCCACTACCTCAGGAAAGCAGCCAGCATAATAAAGGACCCCACGCACCCTGGCATACTTTCTTCTACCTTCAGTCGGGGAAAAGTCTGAAAACGTGTACCAACTGACTCAAGAACAGCTTCTTCCCTGCTGTAATCGGACTTTTGAATTTACCTATCATATATTAAGCTTGATCTTTCTCTTAACCCTACATGTAACTACAATATTATATTCTGCACCCTTTCGTTTCCTTCTCCCCATGTACTCTATGAACAGTATGTTTTGTCCGTATAGCACATAAGAAACAATACTTTTCACTATCTCAATACATGTGACAATAATAAATCAAATCAAAGTGCTAGAATTTGTGAGGTCCCTGAGAAGTACTTACACCCAATACATAACATGTTCAAGGAACGTCAGACGGGAGTGAGAAGAATTGTGGCGTAAGAGTCAGAATTTTGAAGCCAAAGTTAGATTACATCAAGGATCGGCAAAGAGTTCTTCTTGATTGTAATCATAGAAACCCTACAGTACAGAAAGAGGCCATTCGGCCCATCGAGTCTGCACCGACCACAATCCCACCCAGGCCCTACCCCCATATCCCTACATATTTTACCCACTAATCCCTCTAATCTACGCATCCCAGGACACTAAGGGGCAATTTTAGCATGGCCAATCAACCTAACCCGCACATCTTTGGATGGTTGTTCTAACTGAGCAGCTGAGACAGGAAAGTGCCATGGTCAATGATGTAGTGGAGATAATGAGAACATGACTTGAACATCTGGAAAAAAGCTTTGGAAGACTAGAATCATAGAATCCCTACAGTACAGAAGAAGGCCATTCGGCCCATCAAGTCTGTACCGACCGCAATCCCACCCAGGCCTTTTTCTCGTAACCCTCATTTCCCCTGCTAATCCCCTGACATTAGGATCAATTTAGCATAGCCAATCAATCTAAACCGCACATCTTTGGACTGCGGAAGGAAACTGGAGCACCTAGAGAAAACCCACACAGACATGGGGAGAATGTGCAAACTCCACACAGACAGTGACCCGAGGCTGGAATCGAACCCAGGTCCCTGGCACTGTGAGGCAGCAGTGCTAACCACGGTGCCACCGTGACCCCCTAGGAAATGAAGATCAGTCAACCAAATGCCCAATATATGGAATGTCAGTTTGAGCTGAGGGAAGAGGATCAGAGGGAATGTGTAAAGATTATAGGTGAGGACTTGGAGAAATTGAGTAGTTCAAGTACCGGGGGTCTGTGGTGACAGAAGATAGAGGAATGGAACTGGAAATTAAATAATAGATTAGCTTTGTTTGGAGTAATTGGAAGAAGTGCAGCAGAATGTTATGCAATAGAAAATTATCACAGAAACTGAAAGGAAGAATGTACAAGCCAGTTGGGAGAGTGACCTTGTTATATCGTGCGGAAACTTGGGAAACATCAAGAAAGGAACAGTTACTGGATAATAGATAGAGCTAATACAAGATGCAGATGTTGAGATGAATGTTGTCATGACAACGAGAAATTGTGACTGAGTGTGATCTACCTAGAATTTCACCAGCTAACCAAAAACATATTGAAGTGTTTAACGAGGACCTGTTCTTTTTTGAAAAATACAAGAAAGAACACTGAATAAAGTTGGCTACCACCAGTCGCCTGATGTCTGGCATTGCAAGTAGGGCTACCTTTGTGGAAAGTTCCTATATGGATTGCATTGCAGACTTACTCTGACACGTTGCATGGAATTTCACATCTGGGGGATGTTAAAGTCCAGTTCAAAAAGGAACTCTTGAAAAGAAGGCATTAAAAATGCAAAGTGTTGAATTTTAATCAACAGTAAAGACAATGAAAACTGCTAACCAGTCAGGTACACACAACAGACTCTCAAAACCTCCCATGGAAGACAAAATAACCCCATCTCAAAGTTTCTGGGATGGGATATCAAAATTGTGATTATTTCTTCTACGATAATGACTGTAAGACACGTCAATCAAATGCCTTTCTTAGAACATACAATCCGAAGGTTTTTGACCAACTGCTTTTGCTAAGCCAGAAACAGAGAGAAGTAATTTGGAAAAACTGCTGAAGGAAGTAGTAAGGAATCTCCCTGTGACGTGCTGGTTAGATGCATTGGCTATGCTAAATTCTTGGGGATTTTCACAGTAACTTCATTGCAGTGTTAATGTGGGCCTACTTTTTTTTTATTAATCTGTGGGACAAGGGTGTCGCTGGCTGGGTCAGCATTTATTGCCCATCCCTGAGAGCATTTAAGAGTCAACCACATTACTGTGTCTCTGGAGTCACATGTAGGCCAGACCAGGTAAGGATGGTAGACGGATGGGCGGCACGGTAGCACAGTGGTTAGCACTGCTGCTTCACAGCTCCAGGGACCTGGGTTCGATTCCCGGCTTGGGTCACTGTCTGTGTGGAGTTTGCACATTCTCCTCGTGGGTTTCCTCCGGGTGCTCCGGTTTCCTCCCACAGTCCAAAGATGTGCGGGTTAGGTTGATTGGCCATGCTAAAAATTGCCCTTAGTGTCCTGAGATGTGTAGGTTAGAGGGATTAGTGGGTAAATATGTAGGGATATGGGGGTAGGGCCTGGGTGGGATTGTGGTTGGTGCAGACTCGATGGGCCGAATGGCCTCTTTCTGTACTGTAGGGTTTCTATGATTTCTATGATGGCAAATTTCCTTCCCTAAAGGACATTAGTGAACCAGATGGATTTTTCCAACAGTCGACAATGGTCTTATGGTCATCAGTAGATTCTTAATTCCAGATATTTTGTATTGAATTCAAATTCCACCATCTGCCACGATGGAATTTGAACCCGGGTCCCCAGAACATTAGCTGAATTTCTAGATTAACAATCTAGCGATAATACCACTTGGCCATCGCCTCCCCTACTTGTGACACTAATAAATAAACTTAAAATTTAAACTTAACTTGAAGCTAAGAAAATCCCTGGGGGTGATTCTTCCAGCCCACTGTGCTGCTCTAGTAGTGCAGCGGGCCAGGAGACATCAGCAGTGGCTGTTTCGTGGGCTTCCTGCTGGATGGCTGGGCCTCTGCGCATCTCCCAGCCTAAGTTTTTTAGAGCAAACTGAAAAATCAGCGTGGCGGCTATTCATATGCTTTTACATATGATTAGAGGGTTCATGACTGAATTCTCTTCCCTCCCCCCCCCATGCTAGCATCTTCCCCCTCTCTCTGGCGTGACATCACAACTGCTCTATAAAAGTCAGGACATGGCGTGGCGGCACTGAGGAGGTAAGTGTTATGGAGCTGCGGTTAGCAAAGTTGCTGGGTGGGGTGGGGGAGTTCATTCACTGGAAATACTGTCCCCAGGCCTAGGGATGTTCCATTGTTCTGGCTGTGGTGAGGGACTGCACTGAGTGCTGGGGTTTTAGGGAGGGGAGGAAGGGGGCCATGTGCTGCTTAAGGGCTCATCAAGTCAGGCAACTGGTGCTCCAAGCGGGGTGCTCTGGTTAACACAGACACTCAAATTGCATGTACTCTGCAGTGAATGGGAACACGTATTGTGATAATCAGGAGGCTGTCCCTGCCCCGTGTGCCTGACCTGCAACACATGCCTGGAATGGAATGCTGCAGTAATACCCATGGCAATGGCTCAAAGGAGTGCAATGGCTATGCCTGCACATCAGAGACAGAGGCTGTACAGGACAAGGAGGTCCTTTGAGGGCCTATCGAAAGCCATATGTCGGTGTCAGCTCCGCCTGCGCAGAGACTGTGTGGCACATCTGTCAGGTCCTAACAGACCCGACACTTCAGGGGAGGGGAGGGCACCTGCTCCCACTGGAAGTGAAGGTGACAGCGACACTGAATTCCAATGCCACTGGATCGTTCCAGGCACTCGATGGGGACAGATCACAGGCATCTGTGCACTGGTGTGTACTTCAGATGTGTGTGTGTGTGATGACGTCTTTTATTTTTTCACATGTTTAGTAGCTAATTAACTTGCTCTTTGACTCAAGAAAACTAAGTTTTAAGTTTATTAAAAAGTAAATATCTTGATTTGGAAAAGATATTCTCAAGGAAAAGAAATATTAAAAAAACCCCTTTTGTTGCAACCAAGAAAACTGAATAATGTGGAATAGGTTTGTCCCTCCTCACCCAGCTGTAAGTGTGGAGTAATGAGAAGCAACAAAAATCAGGACCTACCTCATCAGTGAGCCAGTGACGATTGCGGGTGCATCAAGAAGGTTGTGAATGTAGCCCAATCCATCACACAAACCAGCCTTCCATCCATTCACTGTCTATCCTTCCTGCTGAATTGGCAAAGCAGCCAGCATAATGAAGCACCCCACGCACCCCAAACATACTCTCTTCCACCTTCTTCCATCAGAAACAGATACAAAAGGCAGAAGTCACGTACCAACCGTCTCAAGAACAACTTCTTCCCTGCTGCTATCAGACTTTTGAATGGACCTACCTCGCATTAAGTTGATCTTTCACTACGCCCTGGCTATGACTGTAACACTACATTCTGCAGTGTCTAATTTTCTTCTCCATGAACAGTATGCTTTGTCTGTATAGTGCGCAAGAAACAAGACTTTTCACTGTGTACTAGTACATGTGACAATAATTAATCAAATCAACAGTAGACAAGAGTATAAAATGGTATGGTCATCTGTTACGGAAGGAAGAAACATGGTCTGGAGAGTGATGGAGATGGGACTGCCTGAAAAGTGAAAAGAATGGTCTGGGAACAGTTGAAAAGATGTAGTGGTGAGATTTAAATGCATTGGAGTTGGAAGAGGAAAGATGATGACAGAAAATGAAGGGCAATCAATCAGCATTGTGGCATCCACAATTGGTAGAAGAAAGAAGACAGTGAAGGAACCGTAAGTCAGGATAGTGTGTAGCATGGAGGGGAACTTGCAGGTGGTGGTGTTCTAATGCATTTGATGTTCTTGATCTTTTTAGGTGAAGTGGTCAGATTTTCAAGGTGCTGTGGAAGGAAGCTTGGTGAATTGCTGCAGTGCATCTTGAAAGTGGTACACACTGCTGCCACTGTGCATCAATGGAGGGAGTGACTGGTTAAACTGCTAGATTTGATACTGATCAAATAAGCTGCTTTATGCTGAATGTTGTCAAGCTTTATGTGTGCTGTTGGAGCTGCATTCACCGGGTAAGTGGAGAGTATTCCATCAACTATAAAATTCAAATTCATACCTGTAGATGTTGGACAGGCTTTGGGGAGCCAGGAGCTAAGTTATTCACCTCAGAATTCCCAGCTTTTGACCTGGTCTTGTAGTCAGAATAGTTATATAGTTAGTTCAGTTCAGCTGCTGGTTAATGGTATCTCCATTGGTAATTATGCTTCATAGGAAGCTGGAAGACTTTGACTTAATCATTCAAGCAGCCATTCTGAACCTAGAAGTAAAAAAGCTATTGAACTATTCAACGATCACAGTGGTTAGCACTGCTGCTTCATAGCGCCAGGAACCTGGGTTCAATTCTGGCCTTGGGTAACTGTGTGGAGTCTGCACGTTCTCCCCGTGTCTGTGTGGGTTTCCTCCCACACTCCAGATGTGCAGGTTATTTGGATTGGTCATGCTAAATTGCTCCTTAACTGTCAGGGAAATTAGCAGGGTAAATAGGTGGGGTTACAGGGATAGGGTCTGGGTGGGATTGTTGTCAGTGCAGGCACAATGGGCCAAATGGCCTCTTTCTGCACTGTAAGGATTCTATGAACTGAGTTGGACCCTACCCTCACTTAGTGACCCAGTAAGATGTAACTTATGGCCTTCCCAGGAGCTGTGATTACAGCGCCTGCTGGGCCCCAGCTTTTAAAAAAAAAGCACTCAGGACTACTTTACAAGTTTAATTCAATTGCTTGAAGTTGTGACTAAGATTGCAGACTCCACCGATAGGATGGTTTAAAGCCAGTGTAGGTGAGCTGAGCACATACTAAACTTTTGCTGTAGGGTATTCATCAGTTTGACTTTTGCTACTCTTCAATTCAATGAATTTGTGCATATATAGTCCCAGGACCTTCTGCTCCTGCAGTTCTTTTGGAATTGTGTCCTTTATTTTACCTCTGTTCTTCTGATCTGATCAAAATGTATCACTTCACGTTTCTCGGCATTAAATTTCATCTGCCACTTGTCACTCCTTTTTTTGCCAATCTTCCCATGTCTTCTTGAAGTCCATTACTTCCTGTTTAAGATTCAACTGTCCAAAAAAGCCAATTGTGTGTCACAAGAAGTGTCAAATTCCTTACCAAATAGTGATTCGAACCATCAAGTGCTTTATTTGCAAAAGGTTTTCTTGTGGTTGGATTATGTGGACTAGGGAAGTGGTGTACTGTTGCTATTGCCCAATGGCTTGGAGGTGCCTAATGCAATTACATGCTTGCCATTTCATGATGTGCACAATTCTACATTCAAAATTGACTAGTTTTCTGTTATTCTGCAGATGCTGGATGAAACAATCATGATCAACACATACCAATCTTACGGGTGCAAGGGTGGTATTAGGTACAGGATGCATGTCTGCCTACACAAGATTATAGAATATTTAACTGGCCAGAAACTGGTCTGCAAGGGAAAGCAACACTTTCACTGCTTAGGGTTATCTTCCTTGCTGAGGACATGTGAGGCTGATTCATCTGATGCACATGTTAGACTAACTTCCTTTCACAAAGTCAGCGACTTGCTGAACTGGAACTAGCAAGATAAAAAAGAGGCAGGAAAATGAAAAGGGTTCTCACCCAGTTTCTTATTTGAAGTTCATTTAATGTTCAAGTTGTCAAAAGATTTAATACAGAGTTTGAAGAATCTTTCTACAAGTTTCACTTAGATGCCAGTTAACTCAATGCTCAACACTTGTGTTTGAAAGTATGCTCAGTGTGATATACTAATTGTAAAAGGTCAGCAACTGTAACCATTTTGCATGGTAATTTCTTTATTAAATGAAATATTACAGTATGATGATTCTTCAATTCGACGTATTCCAATGGCCCATGCATTCTGGGATTGGATGTGAACCATAAATCAATTCACATTTGATTTTTCATCTTCAGTACTGCAATTATTTAGGGATAGACAAAAAAACCTTAATTCAGTTCTTCAACAGTTAGTTTATACATTAAAAAAAAAAGTCATTTCAGAATCGAAACTCTATTGATTTCTCTCCTCCTACTCCATTTTTAGACAGGATTAAAATATACAAATATATGAAATGCTTTTACTTATGAATCAAGCAAGTTCTATGCAAAGTTTCTCATTTTGCTCTCACTAGAGTTATTCAAAAGTATCATGTTACCAAGTTTCACATCAGCTCTTAGACTGCATAAGAGCTTGATTTTTGCCTCTACTGCAAGGCAAAGTTACAACATCCTTTAGTTGATTTACAAATCCAAAAAGACCACCAAGAACTCAGAAAATGCTTCAGCAGTCTATCAAAGGTATATCAAACTCCAATATGTTAGTGTTTAACTTGCATATGGAATTTGCCTTTGATTTGAAAATCAATGACTGGAGGAGGATACAAAAACCATTGTTCAAACTCATAACAAAAGGTTTGGTAGTGTATCCCATTGGAACAATTATAAAGTACTACATTGTGGAATTGAGAGAATCTTGTCTATGTTAAATACAGTTCCACAATACCAGCATATTAAAATTGGTGTTAGGGAACATTTTGGGGAAGGGAACGGAAAGAAAACAAAGGACACAGCAATTCCATTCTCCTAAAAGTTCTCTTTAAACAAGGTCATTTCTCCACAATCAACTGAGTAGTGGGTTAGAGAAATCAATGCACCCTGAAAAACTGATCAAACCTGCACTATGTATGCATACTTCCATTTTTAGTTGTGTCAGTCAGTTCAAGCATATTATATACTAGATATAAATCTGTACAATTTTCAAAAGAAAACATAAGAAAATGCATATAGACAAACTTTTAGAAAGAGGACTGTAAGGACAGGAACAGTAAAGAAGAACACATGCACAGTTTGTGGCCTCTGTGTGAATGACAGTTGAATTCAGTGGCCATGACAGTTACAATGCAAGTGCTTTAACACACATTTCAGATTCACAAATTGATGCCAACGACTTCTCAGCCTTGACTTTTGGCAGCTTGTTCCTCCTTCTGCAAGGCTAGTCTCAACACCTTCAGATTTTCTGTAGGAGACACAAATATTAATATTTAGACAAGCCAATATTGAGCTGAGAAATATAAATCACTTCACTGAGCTGTGCAATATGAATAATTTGAGAATATGGACTGTCCATGACACTAGTTTAAAGAAGATTCTATTTATAACGTAGTAATCCTCAAAAAAGATCTTTAAATAGGTCATTCAACTTTAAAAAGATCTCTGTAAAGATTAAGCACTAAGGTAGTTGCAGATTAAGAAACCAACGCTCCACAAAGATGAAAGGGCAACTAAGGTCATATTAGGCAACAAGTTACAGTATAGTATAGATATTAACTGAAGTACATCCTTGTTGAATTTAATTTGACCACAATCACTGCAGATCTTAAACAAAATTAATATACATTATATGCAATAGCAAATGGGGTCATGTACAAATTCTTGAGTATGTTAGTAGCTCATTAAGTTCCTGATTAATTGCTGATGTAAACTTGAATACCATGTTTTATTGTTAACAATAAATTTGGCATAGCTCTTGGACCTAAGCAGATATGGTGATTACACCGGTCATCACAAATATTAAAGATTTAAATGACCCATGACATCATACTATTGCATATTTAACCAATATATTCAGTATTGAATTTAAGATGGACATAGAATTCTGTATTTTTGCCCTTCCAAGTTTTTGGAAGGGATGGGTGAAACATCTTCAGCAATACCACCAAAAATAGCTACCTCTTATTCTATTCCCAATTTTCTTCTCTCAGATGTGGTGTAAAATGGGTTTGCTATTGCCCATGGCTAATGTCATCCAAGATCTCTCTATTCTATATACAAATCATTAGCTGAGCTCCAGGTAATTTGTGGAATAGAACATTGGGAAGATTGAAAAGCATTAGAAATATTCAGTCCTCCCACTCATCTTTAGAGCAGCTCCTATTCATCACAGCTAGGCAGCACGGTGGCTCGCACTGCTACCTCACAGCTCCAGGAGTCCGGGTTTGATTTCCACCTGGATCACTGTGCAGAGTCTGCACCTTCTCCCAGTGTCTGCATGGGTTTCCTCCCACAGTCTGAAAGACGCGCTGGTTAGGTGCTTTGGCTCTGCTAAATTCCCCCTCAGTGTACCCAAACAGGAGCCGGAGTGTGGCGACTCAGGGATTTTTACAATAACTTCATTGCAGTGTTAACGTAAGCCTACTTGTGATATTAATAAATAAACTTAAAACTAGCTGTCTTTTATCCAATAAAAGATAGTAATTTTAAAAATGTACTGTCAAGATCTTGAAATATTTCCATCCTTTCGTCAATGTATGTTTGTAATATGTTGGTGTAGTTCTCAATATTGAAGTCAGGTAGCTGAGTCATCTTCAGGAGTTTGTCATCTGCATCACTCCACAGTAGTAACTTCTGTTTAAAAGAAACAACTATATATGAAAAAATTATGCCACTTCCATCTCTACATCAGCAAACATTTAAGCACTCATATCTAATATAGCCAGGTGGGATAGAATTTAGATGCAACTCTTACAAACCGCTCAAGTTCAAGGGGCACTTTTCCTTTGTAGGCAGACAGCCAAATTTTTAGATCTACCTGTTATTGCACATTTTCCATCCCACCACCTTGAGCTCACTTAACGAGTGCTAGTTGCTTTGTCGTACCTTGTCTGAGTAACAATGTGCAGTTGCCAGGGTTGGACTGGGGTAGGCACAGCAAGTAGTCTCACAACACCAGGTTAAAGTTCAACAGGTTTATTTGGTAGCACGAGCTTTCGGAGTGCTGCTCCTTCAGGTGATGAAGGAGCAGCGCTCCGGAAGCTCGTGCTACCAAATAAACCTGTTGAACTTTGAGTAATAGTAGACTATTCCAATAAGATAGATTGGGATGTGGTGGCTTGACAAGAAAGCAGGGGGAAGTCAATCAAGCCCAATCTAGTCTCCAACAGATATTTGTGTACATTCATTTATGCACCCCACAAATCCCCGATTATGATCAGTTAATATACTGGGGGTCAAACTTGCATCTTCTCAGCATAAATGGCTCAATTAGTCACCTGCAAAACAAAATCTTTTGACTTTGGGAAAAAATAAAATTCAAATACATACCTGTTGAATTTCTCGATGTTCATCCACTACTTGTTCTTCCAGTTCAAGAATTCTAGAAACATCTACATGCAAGTCACAAATCTTTGATGGCGCCTCCTTAAAATGGAAGGACAAATCAAGACAACATATCTATAAGCAAGAATTTAAGCCCTTTTTAAAATAGTGTACATATGGAGGTGGAGATTTTCCAGGTGTGCCATCTAAGAAACCAAATAACGTCATAACCTTTTCCATCTACTCTGTTGGTGATATATTCCAATTAAACAAAACTTGTGCGAACTGATCATTTTTGATTTGATTTGTCACATATATTAGTATACAGTGAAAAGTATTGTTTCTTGTGTGCTATACAGACAAAGCAGACCGTACATAGGGAAGGAAAGGATGCAGAATGTAGTGTTACAGTCATAGCTAGTGTGGAGAGAAAGATCAACTTAATACGAAGTAGGTCCATTCAAAACTCTGATGGCAGCAGGGAAGAAGCTGTTTTTGAGTCAGTTGGTTACATGATCTGACTTTTGTCAGTAGACCTGTTAGAGCAGTTTCATTTTTTGACAAGGAATCAGGAAAATCTAAATAGAAAAAGCAGCTACACCCAAAGTTGTATCATACTCCTCATATTGTGTGTTATGGTACTACAGTTTTCTTGTAGTTAGTTATTTCACTTACATTAAGCAATAACTTTGATCAGGGCTGTTTCAGATATAACAAAAGCTGATAGTTTCTCCATCTGAATGTTACCTGTTTCATTGGCCTAAGACAAAGTAATATGTCTACCAAAGCCAATGAAGCAGAAGGAAAATTTTAATGTACCTGCCACATTTATCATTGTACAGGACATACTGGATGAGAATATGATCTGTTGAACTGGATGATTATTACACTCAGGCAGATCACAGATACAAATTCCATCAAAATGTAATGTAGTAAGAATCTGTTTTTAATTAGTTGGGGCAGAGGTACTCAAACATATAGTTCGCAGAATACAGACTCGAACTGGCTGCACCTTACACAAAGGAATAGAGCAAGAGTAGGTCATTCAGCCCTTTGACACTGCTCCACTATTCAATAAGATCATGGTGGAACTTTGACATCAACATCACTTAGCTGTCCTACCTCCATTTTACATACACCCCCACCCATCCCAACACAAAAGTTTGTAATGTACTCAATGACTGAGCAATCACAGCCCCCTCTGGGATATAGAATTTCAAAGATTCACAATCCTCCAAGTACAGGAATTGCTTATCTCAGTTCCAAATGGCTGACCTGTACTCAAGGCTATGCCCCTAAGCCCCCAATTCTAGCCAGGTAAACAGCCTCTCAGCATCTGACCAGTCAAGTTCAAAGAATTTTATACATTTCAGTAAGGTTATCTATCATTCTTATCTCAAGGACATATGCACAGTCTACTCAACCTCATCTCATGAATCCATAAAATCCCTACAGTGCAAAGAGGCACCATTCGGCCCATCGAGACTGCACCGACTGTCTGAAAGAGCATCTCACCCTGGTTTGACCCTCTGCTATATCCCCATAACACGCACATTTACCATGGCTAATCCACAACCTATACATCATTGGACATTAAGGGGGCAATCTAGCATGGCCAATCCATCTAACCTGCCCATCTTTGGACTGTGGGAGGAAACTGGAGCACCCAGAAGAAACCCACATCGACACGGGGAGAATGTGCAAACTCCACACAAACAATCTTCCCAAGTCCCTGACACAGAGGCAGCCGCGCTAACCACTGTGCTACTATGTCACCTTCTTATCCCATTTTTCTTACAATGGACTAGCATTTGCTTTATCAGTTACTGTTGCTGCAGTGCCGCAGAGTTGAGTTGTCATTGGGACAAGGGTCTTCATATTTTGAAATAGACTTTAATGGAAATGGATAATGGTACTCATTTTTGTTTGGTAGCAGCTACCTATTTTAAATAGTGGGAAGTATTATGATAAATTAGACAAGCAACACTACTTGTTAAATTCTAGTGTCAGGTTGCTTCTGGTATATTTTTATACTTGATTATTAGTCAACAAGAAACGACCAGATAATCTGCTTAGTAGCTTCAACTGAAGAAGGATAAGTGTTGGGTGATGGAACCATCCTGCCTTTCAAATAGTGCCACAGGATGCTTTATTTTCACCCAAGATACAGAGGTATGTTGATTTTAACATCTCATCTGAAAGGATGTGCAAGGAACCTAGAGTAGAACAGGAGAATGGAAGCCTTTGTCAGATACCAATAGTTCAATGCTGCAAAATGTGCAAGAGATATAGAAAAATCTGGGGTGGAATTAAAAAATGGTAGAGGACAAGTAAAATCAAAAGAAAACAAAGATGTTTTATAAATGCGTAAAGAGCAGAAGATAACTAGATGTTTGGTTCTTTAGAAACCAAATGGGTAACTTGTGTGTGGAGACAAAAGACATTGTTGTATATTTTATAACTCAGATCTATGAGGTTACACTTGTGTGTGTAACAGGTTTTATTCAGTGCTTCAAAAAATGCCTTATCCATGCTTCAGCCCTTTCTACAGTTTTGTTCACTTTTCCAAATCCACACAGGTTTAATCAACTAAGCAGAGTGAGTAATTGTAACTAGACTCACCTAATCAAAATAGAACTGGACACTAGTTTTACAAGAGAGGGGAAAGATATAAAAGACATTTAAAGCATAATTAAGGACTCCATGCACCCTGGACATTTTCTCTTCCACCTTCTACCGTTGGGAAAAAGATACAAAAGTCTGAGGTTACATACCAACCGACTCAAGAACAGCTTCTTCCCTGCTGCTGTCAGACTTTTGAACGAACTTACCTTAAGTTGATCTTTCTCTACACCCTAGCTATGACTGTAACACTACATTCTGCACTCTCTCGTTTCCTTCTCTATGAACGGTATGCTTTGTCTGTATACTGCGCAAGTAACAATACTTTTCACTGTATACTAATACATGTGACAATAATAAAATCAAATCAAAAATAAAATTGTAATAGTGTGGCACCCCTCAGGCAACGTCAAAACACTTCAGACTTTGTCAAGAACAGAAGTTATTTGTTGACAAAGAGTAATCAGGTGCAGGGGATAGCAGCCAAGGCTGCTTTGGGGAAGAGCCCCAGTTCTTACATGCTTCCTACATGGCTGCTCGATGATTCACCTCAGAGAAGACCCCCACCCTTTGGTGTGATCACTGTTTCCATTGGACCCTCAAGTCAGATGACACACTTCTGCTCTACTGTCTTAAAGTGACAGACCACATACACAACACTCCTCCCCCTCCAACTTTCTTATACAATCTTCAAAATCGACTTACTCAGCCCACCCACATTCAAAATAAACATACACACGTTAGTGATTGTTCAATGGAGGAATCTTGAGGCTTTCATTTAACAACAGCTCTACTATAAAGCTTCAACTGTGCATAACTCCAAAAATAGTCTCGCATGGGATTCTTCCATACAGGCTTGCTGCTTTCCGAGTTCTGTCCTAGAATTCTGCGCTGACCAAGGACTACACACTTTACTCTGCAGATGGTATCACTCTTCAATCCTTCATTGGTCCTTTTCTTGGTCACACCTTACTCTACAATGTATGCAGGTACCATCATCACACTACACAGTTTTGTGTCTTGACAGATCACACAATCTCAGTTTGTCACTTGTCATGATACTCTATCACACAACCTTAGTACCAGAAATAGAGTGTCTTCTCTTCCTAGCATTCAGCATCTTTTTCTTCATCAACCATTTTATCATACTGGTTCTTATGTTTTTCTGTTGTGAGAGCATTTCAGCAACCTTGTTCTGGCATGTAATCTCAGTTCCTTCTCTGCCCGAATTGCTGCTTTGTCTAGTTTTCTCTGGCAGAGTTGGGTGGCTTCATTTTCTAATCCCTTCCTCATATCTGATTCAACCAATCTTCTGCTTTGGACCAAAGTTATTCCTTATTCCAAGCATCCTTTTCCTCCTCCGCGTCCAAGATTTTCACACTTGTCTCTACCAGTTGCAGTTTTGTTTGAGCCCATTCCAGCTCTTTACAAGAAATTTCCAGTCGACTGACATTTTTCACCAGCTTCCCACTCTTTATCCTCAAACCACTGCTGATTTTTGGCAGAATAATTTTCTTGTTGGAGAATCATTTTGTTTTGCAATCCATTCAGTTTATACATTTGAGTTTCTTCCAAGGGGAACCCAACCTTCCCTTAAAACACATTTGATATTCTCTCTTTTCTTGTGCTTTGTATATTTTCAGAGAACTGACATGTTCCTTTTGCTGCATCGAACTCTACTTCTGCGGTCATCATTTATTCCCTCTTTTTGTTATATTTAATGGACAAACCTCCTGAATTGCTTACTGATTCCAACAGTTCTGTTTGTTCTTTGGGTCTGTCCATTGCCATGTGCTCCTCAGCACCCTCAGACACCAGGCAGTTTCTGTCTCTGTAGAATGCCAATTTCCCAAGTTCATTTATCCATTTTACACAACTGGTAGCTCTATCATTCGGTTGGATTTCTCAAGGATTCTCAATAATGGCTCCGGTAAATGATAGCTCTGCTATAATTTCTGCTTCAATAGCACATCACACTTTGAAGTAGATGATATAGGATATTCTACATGAGTGCTATGGACCAAAGCTTTGATGTGTTTCACTTTTGACGAGCAGTTCTCACCCACCACAAAACTGATAGCATCCATTCCGTGGGATTTCCCCAGCTCATCTCTAATTCCATGCTACGACATTTGTTGAGTTCTGTTTGTGCTTTCTCTCTCAATGCTTTTTACCTTTTATTCACATCTAAATATCAGATAGGCGCATGCACCTGACCAGTGTAAAAAATTTGAAATGTGCACGTGTGGCCCATTTCCAGCCAGTGCATGCACAGTTTGGAATGAGAAACATCAAACAATCTGAACCATGCATGTGTGGCCCATTCCAGTTGGCACTTGCGTGGAAGACTAGAGGATCAGGACTTGGGAAATGCACAAGAAGATTAGATTTAGTTTATTTACATTCAGCCTTTAACACCATTATTCCTACAAAACCCATCTCTAAAATCTGTGGCCTGGGGCTCAGCTCCTCGCTCTGCGACTCGATCCTAGACTTCCTGAACTTCCTAACCCACAGACCAATCAGTAAGGATTGGCAACAACACCTCCATGATCGTCCTCAATACTGGTGCCTCACAAGGTTGTGTCCTCAGCCCCTTACTATACTCCTTATACATCTGCGACTGTATGGCCAAATTCCCGTCCAACTCAATTTAAGTTTGCCGATAACACCACCATAGTGGGTTGGATTGCAAACAATGATGAGATGGAGTACAGGAAAGAGAGAGAATCTGGTGAACTGGTGCGACGACAATAATCTGTCCCTCAATGTCAGCAAAACGAAGGAGATAGTTATTGACTTCAAGAAACGCAGTGGAGGACATGCCCCTCTCTACATCAATGGGGATGAAGTGGAAATGGTCGAGAGCTTCAAGTTTCCAGATAACCAACACCCTTGTCCTGGTCCCTCCACGCCAACTCTATAGTTAAGGAAGTCCACCAACACATCTACTTTCTCAGGAGGCGAAGGAAATTTAGCATGTTCGCTACAACTCTCACCAACTTTTACAGATGCATCATAGGAAGCTTGGCATGGCTCCTGCTCTATCCAAGACCGCAAGAGGCTACAAAGGGTCATGAACGAAGTCCCATCCATCATGCAAACCAGCCTCCCATCCATCATGCAAACCAGCCTCCCATCCATTGACTCTGTCTACACTTCCTGCTGCCTCGGAAAAGCAGGCAGCATAGCCAAGGACGCCACGCATCCAGATATTCTCTCTTCCACCTTCTTCCGTCAGGAAAAAGATACAAAATTCTTAGGTTATAAGAACTAGGAGCAGGAGTAGGCCATCTGGCCCCTCGAGCCTGCTCCACCATTCAATAAGATTATGTACCAACCGACTCAAGAACAGCTTCTTTCCTGCTGCTATCAGACTTTTGAATAGACCTACCTCATTAAGTTGATCTTTCTCTACACCCTAGCTGTGACTGTAACACTACATTCTGCATAGTGTCCTTCCCCATGTACGGTATGCCTTGTCTATATTGCACACAAGAAACAATATTTTCACTGTGTACTAATACATGTGACAATAATAAAATAAAAACCAAACACCTGAGGCTTCCACAGCATAGCAGTTTAGAACCTCTATCCTAAAGGATATTAGTGAACTAGATGGCTTTTTAAAACACTTGTTTCATGGTCATCAGTGGGCTTTTAATTCTGGATTCTCTAGAATATTTACATCATTTCAACAATGGGCTTGATGCAGTAGCAGGTGGTCATTTGCTTCCTTGAATGTGCTGCAAGTACAGAACTCCAATTACATTTCCCGACACATCTGTAGGAACGACGTTTCTACACGGCAAGTTTAATGCATCAAAAGCTGTTAGCTGTGCAATTGTCCATTTCCATTGTGCAGATCGGTTTAGTAGATTCCGAACAGGCTCCATGACCTCTGCATAATTAGGAATGAACGTGATTTTAAAAAAAGTTGGTAGTACTGATGAACGATGCCAACTCATGTTAGAAAGTACTAGAAGCACATGAATGGCTTTAACATCGTCATGTGTAGACTTTGCTCCAGCTGTTGTCACTCTATACCCTGGAAAGTCATGCTGTGAATGTGCACGTCTTTGTTGAGCATCAAATTGCATTGAGTGGAGTGAGCACAATATTGTGCTTGGTCCTTCCCATGGATAATGACATTGTCAAGTATTTTGAACATCCCTCATTTATCTGACAGATTTGAAGAAACTATCTTCTGGAATGTGCCAAGTGCTGAACTTTGTCCAGTGGACTTTTAGTATTCAAACAAACACTCATGAACAACATAAGCTGCAAGATATACCACGAGTAGCACAAACTGACAAGATATCCCTAACTTGTCAGCGAAATTACTCCGAGTGAAGCATCCTATCCTCACATTTATGCCAAAATAGAAAATTGTTGGGATCTAGTCTGGCTTTCTAATGTAATTTGGAATTCTGGTTCAGGGCATTAACACCCTGCGGATTGCTGCTAGATCTATACTGTCCATCCCTATAGCAAGTAAATAGGCCTTGTAACATCAATTCTACAGCATAGGTGGTTTTTTCAGCGAAGGTGTAGATTTAAACATTTCTCCATCATAGAAACCCTACAGTGCAGAAGGAGGCCATTCGGCCCATCGAGTCTGCACCGACCACAATCCCACCCAGGCCCTACCCCCACATATTTTACCCGCTAATCCCTCTAACCTACGCATCCCAGGACTCTAAGGGACAATTTTTAACCTGGCCAATCAACCTAACCCGCACATCTTTGGACTGTGGGAGGAAACCGGAGGGCCCGGAGGAAACCCACGCAGACACGAGGAGAATGTGCAAACTCCACACAGACAGTGACCCGAGCATCCTTGTGTATTTGATGTCCAAGCTCAATGCGAACGTGACATTTGAGCACCCGTCTACCTATTTTTTCAGTGCGTTAAAATATCTGCTCCATGTTACAGCTCTGGCTTCCAGCTCTTGTACAGCTTTGTTTTTATTTCTGAGTCCACACCCAGGCTTAGCCAATCAGCCACAGTGAGCATCAATTGTAAACAGATTCACCAATCAAACAATAATTGAACACTACAATCAAGGCTCTGAATACTTTACGTCTGACTTCACAAGAGAGAGACAACAAGCAAACATTTTAGTTGAGTGTGAAATATTGGATAGGATAAACACTGGGGAGTAAATATTAATGAATTTAGCAATTTAAGTAGTTAAAATTGTCAGGCCTGGATGCAATGCATCTCAGGCCATTGAGAAAAACAAAATTATCTGACGGATTGTGATAATCCACAACGATGTGAATTGTGATATTAATCTTTAATTCCATCAGCTAATCCAATATATAGAAAAAGGGAGTTAAAAACAAGCAGATACTGACTTAAGATAGCTGCTGCAGATTACCTGGTGTTCCAAGTGGCCAGTTTTTGAAAGTTTCCAATATGAATTACAGTTAGGACCTGCCAAGACAACACCCTGTGGAATTTCACACCTGGTGTGATGAACTACCTCAAACAACTGAAACCATACTGGAACTCACTGTTGTCATTTCTATAAAACTACCTCTCAAAACTACTGGGACAATGGCTTCATAAGTGTATTTTTCCTATCTCCATGATGGATCCTTCAAGTGTTAATGGTTGGGACATTACAGAATCTCATTATCTAGGACACAAAAATAGCCAAGGTCTGTCCAGATAGGAGCTAATCAATTACCTTCTGAAATCACTATGGGGAGAGGTCATATGACCAGAACCACCATTTTGAATACACAAGCTGCTAAAAACAAGTCTGAAAGAAATCAACCGAGAGAGCAGTAACACCAGGCTTTTCTCCTCACATTCTCAAGTTAAGACTCCACCATGTTACAGTTTGAAATCTATTGCAAAGAGAATTTTGAAACAAAAACCCAGTGCAAAATCAATTTCTGGAAATGATAGACAACATTTAACAAAGGTCGGTCACCAGAATTTGTAATTTACATCAACCTCAATTATGCAGGGATATCAAGACCACCATGGAAAATTTCTGCCTGAGCCATGGATACCAGCAAAGGACTCAAAAAAGTGAGCTCTTGTGTTTTGCCTTTTATTAGTGAATTTTAATTTGGTCATGTGTGCCTGTTAGAGTCACAGGCTACTGTATATGGAGAAGTTTATGAAATGTGACATAAATAATGGTAAAAAAGTACAGAATGGTGCTGAAATACTCAAGGGTCTTAGTTGATCTTCAAGTCCGTCTGCATATAGTGGTAATCAATTTTTCAACTATATAATTACAGAAATAGTCAAAAGTGAGAGAGAAAGTTATGATTAAACAACAAAGATCCACTCTGATGATTGCACTTAAGCATGATGGTGCATTCTTGTGACAGGAAAGGAAGAGATTCAAGCACAGGAGGGAAGTGCAAGGAAGCGTCAAGGAGTGAAAGATAATGATTGGAGAAAGTTGGGCTTTTATACCTGAAAAGGAAATATAGTTAATAGAATGAAACAAAGATTACTTTAAATTATCTGCAAGAGTAGGACAAAGGGGCATAAATTTAAAACTATAATTAAATTTAACAAGGAAGCATAAGAGGAATGAAAACCCTGGCATCATTTAACAGCAGCAGAGGGGACCTTAGGCAATTATCTTCAGATAACCTTCTCTGAACCCGATGTCTCTCATTTACTATTATATTAATTTAGAAGACAAAAGGATTTTTAATATGGAACCTAGAGATATAGGAGTAATAGGTGACTGAGCATCATAAAAGGAAAGATTGCTGGTAGTATGTCCACAAAAAAAAAAGCCAAATGGGTTTAAACACAATACAAATTTCAATCTTCAGCCCTGCCCTTGTCCCCACTAAATGAAATCTGAAACAGCCCTGAGTTTTGGGAAAGCTAGTAAGAAACTATGAACCTAACCTGAGAAGGATCCAAAGATAAATCACCTCGCGCTGTAACCATTTTCTGATTCTCACTTTGAAGTTCGCCAGGCTTTAAAGACAATACCAGAGGATATGAGAGAAAGACGATGTGCAATACAGGAGTATAAAGAGGTTAGATTACATCCAGTAGCCACAAAAACTATAAGTATTGCTTCCAATTCTTGGGAACTTTAAATGGACCTTTTTATTTGAGATGATCTACTTTAAGTAAATTTACACAATTTATTAAACCAAGAAAGAAAACAGTAAAGGCTACCGGATGTGGCTGACATGCATGAATGAAGCTAAAGATTCTAATTACCAGATTTTAAAGAACATGCAGTGTTAATCTTTACAATCAAAGCCATTCTGCTCTGTAATTAAGGTAATGGAAGTTATATTACAAATGCCATTTATTCAGCTTGTCAGAATGTAGACCAAATTGCCATTTGGTGAAATGAGTCAATGGTAATAGTGAATTTGCTTTATGTCAGAAGATGTGAACACAAACGTTAATAATGGATACAAATTTTAATGTAACACAACAAAATGAAAATACATGCTATCTCCTCAAAACTCAGGATTATCTTATTTGCTTCAATAGATCTAACTTAGAACATTTTGGGGCAAGGGTGAAATGACCAACAAAGCTGCTAACAAGTTTGATACAAAGCCCATTTCTATTGAAATGGACCCCAAAAAGCCTAACAGAAAGCACATTCACACTGGGGTGGAGGTGGTAACAATGTTGATTTAAAGCAACAATATGATGAAATAATGGTATTCCCATCACTTCTAATCATCCAAGGTAACAGTTAGCCAATGCCCAGTTTTAATTGACATTATTCAATATATGCAACCTTTTTTTGGAAGAGACAGAACCACATTAGGATAGGAGGTGGATAAACAGATCAGGGGAATGATGCAACAGGGCTGTCAAATAGTAGATGGAAACCTTAAACTAGTCGCACAGAAAAGAAAGTGAGAAAATGGGAGCCAGAACACACACAACCCAAGGATCAGGTTTGAAACTGGAAAAGAAGATGCTGGGAAAATTTGCTAGAACATAATGCTTGGGTTGAAGGGTATGAAACATCAACTGCCAATATTTGGTAATCAGTGAATTGAAAAAAAGTACAAAAAACTCTAGTACACCGTTCTGTTAAACAAATACTGTTAAGAGTTTAGGATTTACTAATTGGACAGTCTTTGGAAATCTCCAGTTGATCACATTAAAACAAATCCTAGAGGATAGTAACCACTTTACTTGAATTTTGAGTTTGCCCTATCATTTCAAACTGGTAGCACTCAAATGTCAATGACAGACTTCCACTTCACAGAATAGAAGGCAGGTCAAAAAATTAAGCATCAAAAATAATGAAGTGGTGAGGACATATTCCTGTGAACACAGCATTGATGATTTTTTATAAAAAACCCATCACATCAAAAAACTATTTGGTGTAGTTTGGCTTAGTAAGAATGTATATTGGAGTTCAGTAATATTCTCAGAACATTTCTCCACACTCTACTTACATTTTTCTCACAGAGCAACCGAATGTCAGACTCCAAGGGCTTGTTTAATCTTTGCTCTTTAGACATCGTGGAACATTCTGGTTCATTGGAAACATCCTCAACACCAAGTTCTTTCACCCTTGAACAGATATTAATAAAACTCAATCCTTCTGCAATTGCCGGGTAAGCAGCAAGATTAAATGAAGTACCTCAATTGTCACCGGTTAGGTCCCTGCAATACACCTTAATTTAAAATTAACTGGGAAAGTGTCACTGAAACAAAAGACAAAGATTTGCAATTTAAAGGGGAGGTGGTGGCATAGTGGTATTGTTGCTGGATGAGTAATTCAAATACCCAGCGTAATCCCACCACAACAGATGGTAGAATTAAAAGCGATGATAACCATTCTTGATTGCTGTAAAAGCCCACCTGGTTCACTAACGTCCTTACCTAGTCTGGTCTACATATTACTCCAAACCTACCACAATGTGGTTGACTCTTGACTGTCCCTGAAATGGCCACACAAGCCACTCAGTTCAAGGGATGGGCAACAAATGCTGGCCCAGCCAACGACTCCCACATTGTGGGGGGGAAAAAAAATGCACTTTCAACATTTATAATTAATCAAATAAGTTTAGGCAATTGAATACCTAGATTATCTAACAGCAATTAGAAGTTTATTGCTGTTATATCGATTTAATAATCTCAGTCTAAATCAAATGGACAGCCTTTGCATTTTCCTTCTCAAAACAGTGATTCATGCCTGAGCAAGATTAAACAGGTGTCAAGTATTGACTATCAAAAGTGTGTGTTGGTAGGTTAAGATCGATTTGGACCGTGGCATCACAATCTAATCCCCACACTAATACAAAGATATTTCCCTATCTGGACACTAAAAATGTTGAGACAGCAACTACAAGCTCTTTGAGAGAAATAGGAAGGAAAAGAAAATATATTTTACAAAGTCAGCTAAAACCGAAGAAAAAGGGGACACTCAGAAAGGAGGACCACACTCAGAATGGAGGACTACTACATTAGTAGGTCTTCACAAATCAACTATTGTAATGGGTGGTAAGTGAATGCCATATACCAAAAGGGGAGGTGGTGGTGCAGTGAAATCATAGAAACCCTACAGTGCAGAAGGAGGCCATTCGGCCCATCGAGTCTGCACCGACCACAATCCCACCCAGGCCCTCCCCCCACATATTTACCCGCTAATCCCTCTAACCTATGCATCCCAGGACTCTAAGGGGCAATTTTTAACCTGGCCAATCAACCTAACCCACACATCTTTGGATAATCACCCTGAACTAGTAACCCAGGCCTATGCTCTGGGTTCAAATCCCACCACAGCAGCTGGTGGAATTTAAATTCAATTTTAAAAATCTGAATAAAGCTAGTAGCAGTAATGGTGATTATGGTACTAACATCAATTGTCACGAAAACCATATGGTTCACTAATGTCCTTTAGGGAAGATATCTGCCATTTTTACCTGGTCTGGGTCACATGTGCAAATCACACCAATGTGGTTGACTCTTAACTGTACTTTGAAATAGCCTAATAAGCCACACAGTTTAAGGGCAATTAGGGATGGGGAACAAATGCTGACCTTGCCAGTGATTCCCACATCCATGAGGAGAACAAAAGAAAATTCTGAATTAGGATAATACTGAAGATATTAAATAGTATTGGCACATTGTTTTGGGTATGGGTACAGTAGCTTTTAATAGAAGGAACCAATACTTGATGCAAAGCAACCAATGAAGCACAAAGACACGCTGTTTGCCTTCCTTATAAAACATTTGACATTCCAATTTCTTTAAACTGTTACCTGTCTGCGTATCTCAACGTATTTAGTGTGTGTTCACAGGAATTTAATCCTGGTGAAATCATTGCAATCTAGAAGGAAAAAAAGAGAAAAAATCAATTCCAGCAAGATCAATAAAGCCCCACGGATTGACTCAATTGCAGCATCTCAATGTGTCAGTTGTTTCCGCATGTCACATGCGGAATCAGTCAAATCTCTTCCTAAAATATGACTGTCACACACTGAACGGAGATTTCACATCCCATTACAAGTAATTTCATACGAAGCAAAATACCAGTAAATAATTTTTAAAAAAATCAGTGACTAACCCAAGCAGCCTGAAATTCAAGATATTTGTCAGTCTGCACTCAATTTGCCCAAGTTGACACATTTGGAATAAGAAAAGAACAAAGATGCTGTGTTGTGTGTTTGCTCGAGACAAGCTGATTGGACAGGTCCCATTTGATCACTAGAATTCAGTCAGGGAATCAGTAGGAATGCTGCAATTTATTTACAATGGAGTATAATGTGGCAAAATGTGAAATTGTCCATTTTGGCAAGAATAATAAAAAAGCACATTATCTAAATGTTGAGATGCAGTGGGATCTAGGTGTCCTAGTGCATGAATCACAAAAGGCTAGTATGCAGGTACAGCAAGTAATTAGCTAAAGCTAATTGAATGTTATTGTTTATTGCAAGAGGAATGGAATCCCAGGTATGCTTCAGTTGCACAGGAGACAATTGAGACCACATTTGGAGCACTGTGTACAGTGTTAATTACCTTATTTAAAGAAAGATGCAAGTGCATTGGAAGCAGTTCAGAGTCTAATACCTAGAACGGATGGGTTGTCTTATGAAAAAAGGTTGGACGGACAAGGCTTGAATCCACTGGAGTTTAGAAGAGTAAGAGGGGATTTGATTGCAACATACAAAATCCTGAGGGGTCTTGATAGGGTGGATGTGGAAAGGATGTTTCCTCTTGTGGGAGAATCTAGAACTAGCTGTCATTATTTAAAAATAAGGGGTCGCTCATTTAAAAGGGAGATGAATGAGGTGAAGTCTTCAGATGGTGGGGAGTCTTTGGAACTCTGATTCCACCACTTTTGAATATTTTTAATGTAGAGGTGGATAGATTCTTGGTAAGCAAGGGAGTGATCAGGAGTAGGCAGAGTGCAGATATGAAGTTGCTACCAGATCAGCCTTGATCTTAAGAAAGATACTGACAGGTTAAGTGAATGGGTAGAATATTGACAAATGGAATTTATGTGAGATTGTTCATTTTGGAAGAATGAGATGGGATGGTGCATTATTATTCAAATGGGGAGAGACTGCAGAAAGCTGTAGCACAAAAGGACATAGGGGTCTTTGTTCATGAAACTCAGAAAGCTGGCAAACAGGTGCAGAACATATTAAGGAAGGCAAATGGAATGCTGGCTTTTATTTCAAGGGGACTGGAGTATAAACGTAAAGAGGTGTTGCTAAAGCTTCACAGGATACTAGTGAGGCCACATCTAGAATACCGTGTACAGTTTTGGTCCCCTTATTGAAAGAAAGATATATCATTGGAGTCAGCAGACAGGAGGTTTACTAGGATGATCCCAGGTATGGAGGGACTGCCATAAGAGAAAAGAACAGGTTGGGTGTTTACTCCTTGGTGTTCAGAAGAATGAGAGTTGATATAATTAAAACATACAAGATTCTTAGGGGGTTAGACAGAGTAAATGCTGGAAGGATGATTCTACTCATGGGAGAGAATAGGACCAGAGGGCATAGTTGCAGAATAAAGAGGTGCTCATTAAGACCAATTTTCTTCTCTCAAAGATGACTCTTTGGAATTCTTTACCCCAGGAAGCTGTGGAGGCTGAGTCCTTGAACATTGTTATAGCGGAGAGCAAAGGGTTTTTAATCTGTAGGGGATTTAAGAGTTATGGAAATTAGACAGGAAAGTGGACTTGGGTGAGTGTTTGGTCAGCCATATTATTAAGTGGAGCATGATTGAAAGGCTGAATGTTTTACTCCCACAAAATCATGTTTAACTAATTTAGTGGAGTTCTTTGAAGGCGAAACATGCGCTCTGTATAAAAACGGGAGCCTGTAGACATAATGTACTTGGTTTTCCAAAAGACATTTGATTAGGTGCCACACCAAAGTTTATCATGGAAAATAAAAGCTCAATGTGTAGGGGTAAATCAACTTGGATAGAAGATTGTCCAGCTGACAAAAAACAGGCTATGCATAATGGATCTTTTTCTGATTGGCAGTACGTAGTGATCCCAAAGGGTGTGTTGTTGCCTTAACCTTTTACAATTTATAACAATGGCTTCAATGAGGGGAGTAAGCATGGTAGCTAAAATTGTAGAAGACACAAAGATAGCTAGAAAAATGTGTGAAGAGGACACAACATAGAACATTACAGCGCAGTACAGGCCCTTCGGCCCTCGATGTTGCACCGACCAGTGGTACCAATCTAAAGGAGGTTGTAGATGGATATAGACATAGTTTAGTGGGCAAACATTTGGCAGTATAACGTGGGAAAATGGGAAGTTGAGTGGAGCATTACTGCTGAATCCCCAAGGTGCAGAGAAATCTCAAGTGTTTTGTTGCACGAGTCACTAAAAGTTAGTATGCAGATACAGCAAGTAATTAAGGCAGCTAATGGAATGCTGTCCTTTATTATGAAAGGAATTGAACATAATGTTATGCTTCAGTTACACAAGGCATTGGTGAGACCACATCTTGAGAAGGGTGTCCAGTTTTGGTCTCCTTCCTTAAAAGGACATAAATGCATTTGAGGCTGTTTGGAGGAGGTTTATAAGGTTGTTACCAGGAATGAACCAGACTGTCCTATGAAGAAAGGTTGGACAGGCAAGGCTAATTTCCACTGGAATTTAGACGAGTACAGGACGTGATTGAAGCCTTTAAGATCCTGAACAGTTTTGACAACGTGAAGACAGAAGGGAGGTTTCCTCTTGTGGACGAATCCAGAGCTACGGGGCACTCTTAAAATTAGGGATCACTCTTTTAGGACAAAGATGAGTAGAACCTCTCTCTCTCTCTCTTGAGTTGTCTGACTTTGACTCCGCCTTCAAAGACAGAGAGAATTCTATTGAACATTTTTAAGGCTTGATTCTCTTGTCTAATAAGAATCTAAGGTTTTCGGGGGGTGGGGGGGGGGGGGGGGGGAGATGGAAATGTGGAATTAGAAACACAAACAGACCAACCATTGATCTTAATGAATGGTGAGTAGGACTGAGATGCTGAATGGCCTATTTCTGTTCCTATTTTGTATGTTCCTATCTCTTGCTTGAATAGACCAATGGCAACTCATAAATTTAAAGGGCTTAATTTGTAAAAAATTCTGTACAACAAAATTTCACAAAAATATAATTAGAAACCAAAAACTCCTACCATGCACGTCCTAGAGTTTTCACCAATAAATGAATCTCTCAGTACCAGGGTCAACTTGCTTGCTCGAAATGGTGTATAGATATTATTCTGTCCCAGTGATCGAATGCACTCCTGCAACACAAAAAGCTATTACCACAAAAGAAAGCAATTCACATTTTTAAACCGAGCAGACAAATTCTTAACTCCTTCTAAGCTACTATTTCATTAAAATAGCATCACTGACAGCACAGTGAGTGCATCTACACCACACGGACTGTAGCAATTCAAGGCGGCAGCTCACCACTTTCTCAAGGGCAATTAGGATGGGTATTAAATGCTGACCTAAGCCAGCGACACCAACATTCCATAAATGAATTAAAAAATGAAATTCCCCAAATTTCCATGTGGTTAACCTCATGCTGAGTTTGAGATGATATCTTGGTGCTGGAATCGTACAATAAGCAAGTGAGTAAGCCAGACATTGTGGGAACTGTAGCAAGGTGGAAGCTAGGGCACATCCCCAACTGCCCTCCATTTCACAGTCAACCATATTGCTGTGAATAAGGAATCACACGTGGGCCAGACCAGGTAAAGATAGATTTCTTTTCCTAAAGGAAATTAGTGAGCCAGATGCGTTTTTACAACAATCAACAATGCTTTCGTGGTCATCATTAGACTTTTAATTGCAGATTTGTTTTATTGAATTCAAATTATCTGCCATGGTTGGTTCCAGATCTTGCCCGGGGTCTTGGGATAACTAGTCAAGGAACAATACCACTGCCTATTGAGAACACTCTTTGCATGCACTTGCTCCAATCTACTGTATTGTGTTTAGATACTGCTGTCTCTACCAGAGAATATTTCTTTCAAAATAAAAACAGAAAACGCGAGAAAAAACCTAGCAGGTCTGGTTGCATCTGTGGACAGATTAAGTTAATACTTCTAAGTCTGTCTGACTCTTCTTCAGGACTCAGTTTAAATTAGATATATTTTCCTAAACATGGACTCGATCCCCATTTGTGATCCATTATGTTAGTTAGTTTCAAAAGATAGATTCTCAAGTTCCATTGTGACTGGCCACTCCTATAATTGACTTCTGATCCCCTATGAATCAATAGGCAGATTTCAAAAGCTCAAAGAGGAGTAATACATAAAAATATTCATGTTTAAGTTTATTTATTAGTGTTAAAAGTAGGCTTACATTAACACTGCATTGAAGTTACTGCAAAAACCCCCTAATCGCCACACTCCAGTGCCTGCTCAGGTACATTGAGGGAGAATTTAGCATGGCCAATGCACCTAACCAGCACGTCTTTCGGACGGTGGGAGGAAACCGGAGCACCCAGAGGAAACCCATGCAGACACAGGGAGAACGTGCAAACTCCACATGGACTGCGACCCTAGTCGGGATTTCAACCCGGGTCCCTGGCACTGAGGCAGCTGTGCCACCGTGTTGCCCTATATATAATGCCAAAATAAAATACATTTATCCATGGATATTCATGAACATAAACACCACAGAATACAAAGTATTACACAGCTCCATAATACCAGATTTCTCTTGTGCATTTACTTTCGTTTAGAAGAGGCGAGTTCTTAAATCCTTTTGTAGCAAGAATCATAGAAACTTTCAGCACAGAAGGAGACCACTCATGCTTGCTCATTAGAACAAGGTGTACTTGGTCTCATTCATGCCTTTTTTGTTCATAACCATCTAAGCTCCTCACTTCAAATACTGCTAATATTTAAAAGATTGGTCATGGAATTGGCTTCCACCACCTTTTCGGGTACAGCATGCCAAATCCTGAAACCTTAAATTCTCATCTTTAATCTAGATCCTGTCAATGATTTTAAATTCTACGACCTCTGTTTACTGAGCCACTTGATCAGAATTGGAGAAACCTTTTTAAAAAATAAATATGGAGATTAAAGTTCATAATTACTTTAAATACACTGTTCATTTACAATAGACCCAAAACTGGAACATCTACTACAAAACCACCTCCAACTCTGAATATCATTTGGTCATCAAATTTCTGGTCATGGAGCCAATTTTGCGTCCACACTACCACTTTACCCCCTAATTACTTGGACTTTCACTCTCTCCAACCCAATTCAAGTTCTGCAAGGTTTTCCTTTGCAAAAGATCAAATAATTGGCTTTAATACCGATGTAGTGTAAGACAAAAGTTATTTGCTCAGAGAGGCCAGAAAATCTGGTATTGTTCTGCTTAAAGCAAAGACTTAATGGAAGCGTTCAAATTACAAGCAATTTTGATAGAACAAATAAGGAGAAATCTGTTCCCACTGACAGCTTGAGTAAGCAACCTGAAGGTGTAGATTAAAGCTAAAGAACTTGAGGAAGACAGAGCTGAAGAGTGAACTTGAGTCCATTACCTGAAAGGAAGGAAGCAGATTTACCACTAACTTTCAAAAAGGAAATTGGATTGGCTCCTTCCTGGAGTAATATCACACTTGAAACATGAGGAAATGGGTAAGAGCAACTCACGAGGAAGTAGTGCATGTGAAAGTTTTGAAATGGTTCAGTGCTTTTGCATGTCTAGGATACACTTTGCTCACCTTCAAAGCAAGTAGGCTTTTATTAATCTCTGCACCTTCCATTCGAGTTTGTCGATCTGCACTGTTGGTATCAGCACCTCGCTCATTTCCAGCCAAATCAATGAGGGAAAACTGGCCATAAAGCTCATCATTCCTCCGAAGAATAATCTGGAATACTGCATGGGACCTGGAAGAGTTGCTATTTGCAGAGGTTTGCCCAGACGTCCTACAAAAATGAAAAAAAACTGTAATCTTCTAGTAGTATACTACAAAACAGCAAGCAGGTATTATTTATTCAATTAACTTAGAAGATTTAAATATTCATTTAAAAAATCAACTTGGAATTCATCTTTCATGCTTGCAGAAGGTGTTTTAGCTACTAAATGGAGTGTTCACTCTTGGCATCGCGGAATGCAATGCCAGCAAGTTTTGCTATCGTGACCCCTACAAGGTTCAGGCTCTACTTCTTGCATAGACATCCAGTGAGACTTTACATCGTTAACTTGCTTGAATGTTTTCAGAACAAAAACAAGTACTTAATAGATGGTTTTTATAGTGTGTTTTGGCCATCCTTATTATCAACATATTTAAACAAGATCAACCATCCTAGTTTTCTGATGTGCTTTTTAAAAATATGTTGCTGCCAGAATGCTAAAAGCTAGACTTAGTGACCTGCCATCTCTCAAATTATATTATACATTTTAAATTATGCCACACCAGGAACAGCTTAAAGACAACTTGAAAGACAAGCTAATGACAACTAGGGATAATTCAACATATCCCTACAACACAGGCATGTGTTCAAGAAAAATTGTGTCAACATGTGGAGAAAATGGAGTCCGTTTCGTTACTAAGACTGGAGACTCGGAGGGTAAGGGAAGAAGAATTTCTTCAAAAAAGGTAATAAATAAAGATTGGTGATGGAAAAAAAAGAGTGGATTACCTGTAATTGTTCCCCATATCAATATTCATGATCACATCATCTACGCAGAAGACATTCTGCTCCCAAAGTCCTACAATCTGCACTTGTTGTTTATTGTCTTCCATGATACGCAGCTTAGTTTTTTTATTCAAGAGATCAAATACCTGCAAGACATTTATTAAAATAAGAATTAAGGTCAATCAGTAAGCCAAGTGGAGGAGTAATATTTGGTTTTAGTCACTGTGCAGAACCCAGTTTTCCCATGAACTGAAACCAAGAGAATCCAGTTAGTATCAGACACAATATTCACCGGAAGCTCTGGCACCGTAAAAATGACCTGTGCTTCACCGGTTTTAGGTAGGTGGAAGATGTTATAGTAATCTCAACACCTGGAATTTCAGACATACCATTCGATTGGTAACATTCATATTTTGGCTTCAGAGGACTACATTTGCTCACCTAGATTTGGACAAAAGGAAAATAATCAAATAGGACCAAGTCTTTCTCTCACTTCCTGATGGAGCCACCTGTGATTGTAGACTTTCCAGCTGAACTTTTTCTTCATGGTAAGCAGATTAGGTTGGGAGTTAAGGGCTTTGAAGAAGTGTGAAAGATAGGGAGTGACAATTACAAAAGATAGAAGCTGACAAACTTAGGCATCCTTTGTAAACCAAAACAAATTTCACCATGGTCTTCACTGTCCCCATAGCCACACGTTTTCCATTTCAAGTATTTATCCATTTCCCCCTTAAAAGTCCCAATCACACTTGCAATCCTTAGGATTTTGCTTTGGGTTCCTTTTACCATGCTGCAACAGTTCACATAAAGAAACTTTCAGCCGCTTTGCTCACTTACAATTGTAGGTTAATGACCCTTCATCATGGAGTCTACAACCAGATAAATATTTTTTCCTCATTCAATACATCAATATACTTAATACATTTTTTAAAAAATCTACCACCACTGGGTCTTCTCTGCTGTAGGGGAAATAGTCCTGGTATCTCACCTCTTCATAACTTTTGGTTTCCATCCCTGGGATCATTCCAGTGAATATTTGCTTTATGCTCTCCTGGTTTCTTTTAATAAATATTTAGCTCTGCATCATCAACAATCTTAATAATTCAATCCCCATGTTTAACTTCACAAAAAGTTGAAACCAACCTTTCTCCCGTCCAGACAACATCCATTAACTAATCCTGCCAATCAATATTCCTTCAAGCTACTGCACGTTGTATACTTTATTCCTTGAACAAGCCCCCTGATCGAGCACCTTCTGAAAATCAATTCACCTTGCATCTATCCATTGAGTCAGAATTGTACATTTGCCTTTAACTGATATTAGACAAAGTATAGCGACAATATTGACTTCTGGAAGCGTAGTGGAGAACATGCCCCTGTCTACATCAACGGGGACGAAGTACAAAGGGTCGAGAACTTCAAGCTTTTAGTGTCCAGATCACCACCAACCTGTCCTGGTACCCCCCATGCCGACACCATAGTTAAGAAAGCCCACCAACACATCTATTTTCTCAGAAGACCAAGGAAATCTGGCCTGTCCACTATGACTCTCACTAACTTTTACCGATGCACCATAGAAAGCATTCTTTCTGCTTTTATCACAGCTTGGTATGGCTCCTGCTCTGCCCAAGACCACAAGAAACTACAAAAGGTCATGAATGTAGCCCAATCTATCACGCAAACCAACCTCCCATCCACTAACTCTGTCTACACTTCCCGCTGCCTCGGCAAAGCAGCCAGCATAATTAAGGACCCCATGCACCCTGGACGTTCTCTCTCCCACCTTCTCCCGTCGGGAAAAAGATACAAAAGTCTGAGGTCACATACCAACCGACAAGAACAGCTTCTTCCCTGCTGCCATCACTCTTGAATGGACCTACCATGCATTAAGTTGATCTTTCTCTGCACCCTACGTTCTGCACTCTCGTTTCCTTCTCTATGAATGGTATGCTTTGTCTGTATAGCGCGCAAGAAACAATACTTTTCACTGTATACTAATACATGTGACAATAATAAATCAAAAGCCATTTAATTTATTTTGCTCCTTTCATGCATTGGCATATTATATTGGCTACGTTGCAGCTCACAACACAAACAGCATACATGGAGATCTAAAAGAAAACTGCGTTCGGAGTTCTTTCAGTTGTCCAGGATTAGCCAATCTAGAATTCAGCTAATTCATTCAGAACCAATTTTTCCCTGCAGCTACGTTTGTTTTGCATCTTCCAGTAAACCAACATTCTCACCAACACCATCATTTAGTTGGCAATTTTTAAACTGGATTTTGAAACAAGTATAGGTAGATAAACGGAGGGGAACTTGCACCAGCAGGAAGGTGCAATTACTGCAGAATAAATTCATATGGGCAGTTGCCATTATACAATTGCCAACAACAAGAGAGAAAAGTTGAAAAAACGCAGCACATAGGTTCTTTTTCAAAAATCTGCCATAGTCTTTTCTGCTGAGCAGCTATACTTGCAACTACTTTGAAATTAACATTAGCCTTTTTCACAGGCCAGGGGAAAGGTGAAAATGGCCCAAGCTCCCAAATATAAAGGAAAACCATAAACATATTAGAAAGTAACACACAGCTCTTACATTTTGTTCATTCAAATGATTTCATCCATGAAGTGCGAACTTACCTTACCACTGTAGATTTCAAAAAAGCTTACAGATACTTTTAGGTTAAGATCCTTGTACCGGGGTTGTTCAAGCAGCAAAAACACATCCTGAGCTGAAGGAGAAAAAATGGAAAGCAGAATATTGTATGATAGGCAAAATGAACAAAGATATTTCATATTTCTTACAAATGCTGGAACTAAGAAATAAAACTGAAGGTGCTGGAAATTCATAGAATTTGTACAGTGCAGAAAGAGGCCATTCAGCCTGCACGGACAACAATCCCACTCAGGTCCTATTCCCATAATCTCGCATATTTACCCCGCTGATCTCCCTGACACCAAGGAGCAATTTAGCACGGTCAATCCACCTAACCTGCACATCTTTGGAGTGTGGGAGGAAACCAGAGCACCTGGAAGAAACCCAGTGTCACTCGAGGCCAGAATTGAACCTTGATCTCTAGGTTCTGTGAGCCACTGTGCTTCCGTGCCGTCCAAATTCTCGATGTGGAGATGCCGGCGTTGGACTGGGGTAAACACAGTAAGAAGTTTAACAACACCAGGTTAAAGTCCAACAGGTTTATTTGGTAGCAAAAGCCACACAAGCTTTCGAGGCTCTGAGCCCCTTCTTCAGGTGAGTGGGAATTCTGTTCACAAACAGAAATTCTGTGAACAGAATTCCCACTCACCTGAAGAAGGGGCTCAGAGCCTCGAAAGCTTGTGTGGCTTTTGCTACCAAATAAACCTGTTGGACTTTAACCTGGTGTTGTTAAACTTCTTACTGTGTCCAAATTCTCAGCAGGTCAGACAGTTTTTGTGGAAAGAGGAGCAAAATGAACATTTCATGTCTGTGATAGTACAGATACAGAGGCGGTGGGGGGTGTTGTATGGGATAGAGCAAAAATAGAACACCAGTGATGGGATGGAAGGCTGGAAAGACAAAGGGAAAATTGTGCAAGGCAAAAGGGCTCGTAAAGTAAAGTATCATTAGCAGCAACTGCTGTCCCATAAAATGGGAGCAGTGGCTATGACCTGAAACTGTTAAGCTCAAATATTGAAGAGTTCAGCTTTGTGTTGAGCTCAAAGATTCAGTGAATTGGAGATACAAGGGGGTGAAGCGGAGAACTATTCATTTACAACAGTGATAGGCAAGGTATAGTGAAAGCACATCAGAAGGGATGGACTCAGGAACACGAATCAGGAGAGGTGCTGGTTCCCAAAAGTTGTTGAAACTTGCCAATGATATTTCACAGGCATTGGTGTCCATTGCTTACTTGCAAAAGCGTAGATTCCTTTTGAACAATCTTGGTTTTTCCCAGAAAAGTTACCACCCATAGTCTGCATAATAAAGGAGAAATGGGTATGAAAAAGAGTTATATTATGACCCTTCGCTCCACTGAGGACAAGGAAGCATCAAGAATCACAGTCATAAATAATTGAAAGATCCTCATGATAGCAGACCCTCCCCACCACATTCCCAGAAACAATAGCAAGCTCTTGGGATGACAATTTTGAATTTTGTCAGAAATGGAGTGACAATGATTGGTTGAAAACAAGTACTGGTGATGGGTCAGTTACACTTTTAGTAGAGATGTTCACCTAAGCATATGATTCTGATAGGCCACTGCATTTGGGCGGTGACTTGGAGACAAATTTGCAAATATGAACTTTAATACCCTCAACCTCTTAACTCAGTGAACGTAACTGTTGATTTAGTAAAACAATTTTAAGATACTTTGTGTACAAATAGCAAAATAATTACAAGAGGAATAGATGTTATAATAGATAAATTAGCTGTACACTAACTTACATGAGTTTTACCACTTCCAGTCTGTCCATAGGCAAAGCAGGTAGCCATGCCCCGGTCAAAGATTGTCCGTACTAAAGGCTTTGCTGTAAATCTAAGATAAAAATTTCAAAACGTCACAAAACCTCGGCAGCCCTTATTAGCACTCACTTTGCCAAACAAGAACAAAAAGAAACGATTTTACTGCAGAACTAAATTATTTGGCAATGCCATCAGATCATGACGTAACTTATTTCTGAAGCATTTCTCCACGGCAAGAAATTCACCAGGGAGACATTCACAAATTTGAAAATGTTGACAGCAAAATAAATTGCACCATCTCAAACTTTACAAAATCACATGAATAGACCATTTGGCCCAATTAGTCTATGCCAGCACCTATGCTCCATGAGCTTTACCTTGTCCTCTTCAATTCACTTCAACAAAGTGTACTTCTATTCCTTTCTTCCTCATGAACTTCACCTTAAATACATCTGCTATTCACCTCAATCATGTGATCACAAGTACCACATTTTGTTCACTTGCTCCCCTAAACACTTTATTGGATTTAGTCATTGGGTTATATTTACAGCCCGTTTTGGATTCTCTCACCAGTAGAAGCATCTTTACATGCATCCTTTCTTGAGTGCTTTTCAATTCTTTGAGTGCCACGTATAGTTCCAATTGTCTCATAAAATCTTAAACCTTTTGCTTTTGATTTCAAATCCTCTAGAAACTAACCTTAGTGTTTGATTTACACTTTTTATGGCCTTGTTACATTTAATAATTGTGCATCTGTGCCTTGAGATTCCTTTGAGCACTATCCCACTTAGACTATTTTCTAAATTAGGTTGCTTATTCCTCCTCCCAAAAGCATCACTCCATTCAGGATCAGTTTACTAGTTCTTGACTTGTTAGGATAAAAATCCAAGGCTTGGTCGTAAGCCCCATTTAGTGAAGAATAGAAATAGCACAAGATTAAGGATGAACACGTTTGTAAAATGGATGTCATGCCATAGTAAAATACCAAATAAGTGCATTCGACAAGTTATTCCAGCCAAGCAACTAAGGCAACCACCTGAAAAGTGAGCTTCAACTCTAGATTTATGAAACAAGTTCAAATGCAATTTGTACACTACCCAAGTTTTAACAACTCCAGCCCAAGTTAAACTGACACCCATTTATCACTACTTTGTGAAATAACTCAATTGTCTGAAACACACAAAACCCCTGCCATGTCTTCTCTTCCTGTTCCCATAAGTTACCTCTGGTGCCCTCAAGGATCTATCCTTCACCCAGTTTTTTTCCCTCATCTGCACCCTGCCCCTCAGCTATATCCGAAGGCACAGTGCAAATTTTCACATGAATACTGACAACACAGCTCTCCCTCACCACCACCTCCCTGGAGTTCTCCACCTTTGCTAAATTATCACTGTTTATCTGGCATTCAGTACTGGATCAGGAGAAATTGCTTCGAATGAAATATCGGGAAGACCGAAGCCATTGTATTGTCACTGTTCCAAACCTTGTTCTCTAGCTACTGATTCCATTCCTCTCCCTGGCAACGGTCTGAGATTAAGACAGTCTCAACATCCTCAGTTCCACATTTGGTATAGAGATGAGCTTCAAACCTTAACAGTTGTGTCAGCACTTCCATAACATCCGTAACTTTATCCGTCTCCACTCACCTGCTGCTGAGGCATTCATGTCTTTGGATGTTACTTCATTCTATCCTCTGTAAATTAGGTTACCCAAAACTCTGCTGCCCACGTTTTAAACATGCAGCAAGTCCTCTATCCCCATCACCAAACTACACTGAAAACAGTATTGGATGACTGGGAGCCAAATTTTCCATTGTTCCACTTCCATCCCCAAGATATCAACACTCATCTAATTCTGGCCTCTTGTGCACCCCCAATTTTATTTGCTCCAGAGTTTACAGTTGTGCCTTCAGCTGCCTAGGCCCCAAACTATGAAATATCCTTGTTACACCTTTATGCCTCACCTTCCTCCTTGAAGAGACTTCTTAAACCCTATCTCTTGGAACAAACATTTAGTGACACTTTTAAGCTGCACATGGTTCCGTATCATATTTTAAAAATGCTTTTGTGAAATGCCTGGAGATGTTTCATTACGTTAAAGGTGCTACACAAATACAAGTTGTTTTGTGGAATAAAAATTCAGTCATTCTCAAGCCCACTCCCCTGAGCAAGTTTTGAGTGACATTTTGAGCATTAGCAATATTGAAACACCAATTCCAAAACCAGTTTAAATTTGAGTACCTGTATACCTCTTCATTGGAAACAAAATCATCGAAGGCATAGTCAAATCTGAAAGGCTGGTTATCCAAGTACTTGGTGAGATCAACCTTCATCTTTGGCTCATGTACCAGAACTACATTTTTGCTGGTAATTGTAATGACATCAATCTCCTTTTTTCCCTTTTCTGTGGGAGCCAAGTACAGAAATAAGGTTGACATTTCATAGTTCTATTTTGGAAATCATATCCAATTCTACATCTACTTTTAATCTTAGCCAATTTGTCAGAATTTCACTAAATAATAGCCTACTGAAATTTTGCAGTAATTACTAACAGATCAGGGATAAAATGTTACCCCATTTTCTACGCAAGTATTTGCTAGGGACTGTGCAACAAAGTTTTGAAACTTTCTACCCAGATCCCATTAACTTTTTTTTCAACTCTTCAAGGTGTATTGATTAGGTATTTTTGTTCCGAAGACAGGTCTTTATCATCAATGGTGACATTACCAGATTGAAAGGACAGCCTATGCCAATTAGTCTCCTTTGATTCAAGTGGAATGGCTGATGCAACATGGGCAACAAATCACTGCCGAATGCTTGTGGGAAATCACCACCACTTCTGGCCTTACTTGATGAAAAACTGAAACATTAACTTCCTTGTCTGCCCTAGGCCTAGTGGATGGTGTCTCTGTGAAAGAAAGGAACTTACTGCTGTGTACATAAACTTCTTCAGTTTCTAAAGGCTGAATTTTCACTGGCTCTAAACAAGTTGAAAACTGTTGCACGAAAGTTGTCCAAACACTAGGCATCATGTTTCTCTCTAGGATTCCTAGAAATACGTCAACATCACTACCTCAACAAGGCCACACATTGATCATGAAGTAGAGAGAGCAGCAATGATCTGTCACCCCTTGTATCGGAGAGAAGCAACAATCCTGCTTTTGATTGAACATTGTAACTGGATCTCTAATTGATAAAAGGTCATCCACTGAAGCTATTAGAGGTGATCGGTTAGAAATGTCAAAGACTTGAACTTGGACTGTAACTGATCAGTCGTCTGGATCAAGACCACCTACTTCCCCACTGAATTCTGCCGGGTTTTCTGGATTTTCCACTTCTTGGAAGGAAAATGTACTTTGTCGGTTTGCAACTTTGATTAAAATTGTTGGATTGCAAAAACACTGGGCATGTCACATTTTGCCACGCTGGAAACGTTCCACACCCCCTGCTGGGTAGTCCTCTTACCCACACCAGCTCTCCATGACACAACACAAGCATCTCAAAAAAAAGCTACATTGTGAGCTTCAACCCTTTGTTTGGCATAGTTTTGTATAGACGGGACTGCTGCCTATGGGCCTTCCCAATCTATGGTCACGTGAAGCTTCGATGTAGCCAAGAATCATAACCCGATTTGGCACTCCGAGATGGGGCCACTTTGTATATGGAACTGCCTGCTTCATAACAGGGTAGTGTAGCAGATTCAAAGAGATCTCAAGGCTTTAATAATGGAATTAAAACCCACAGTGGAATCCTGCACATCTTGCCTTTAAGAGGATGCTGTCTGTTATCAGACCTACTACATAAAGGAACTAACTTGGAACTTTTGAAGATCTGATGCTGCTCTGTACTGAAGAAAATGGTGGAATCACTCCCACTGCTGACCGCTGTGCACCTTGGTTAGACCGCATTTGGAGTATTGCGTGTATTTCTGGTCACCACACTACCAGGAGGATGTGGAAGCTTTGGAGAGAGTGCAAAGAAGGTTCACCAGGATGTTGCCTGGTCTCGAGGGTGTTGGCTGTGAGGAGAGGTTGAATAAACTAGAATTGTTTTCACTGGAAAGACAGAGGCTGAGGGTAGAGCTGATAGAGGTCTACAAAATTATGAGGGGGATAGACAGGGTGGACAGTCAGAGGCTTTTTCCAAGGATGGAAGTGTCAATTACAAGGGGGTACAGGTTCAAGGTGAGAGGGGGAAAGTTAAGGGAGATGTGCAGGGGAAGTTTTCCACAGAGAGAGTGGTGGGTGCCTGGAACGGGCTGCCAGAGGTGGTGGTGAAAGCAGGGACATTAGCAACATTTAAGAGTACATGAATAGGGAGGGATGTGGACTGAGTAAGGGCAGAAAGTTTTTGGCACAGGCCAAAGGGCCTGTTCTTGTGCTGTACTTTTCTTTGTTCACCCTCAAATGAAGTCAAACAAATGGGGCAAGGTAGGGACTGCATATTAGGTACCATCACTCTTGCCCTTCTGCAAAAATTTCTCGATCTGCTTTCAATCATTTCTTCATTCTTTGGTTCCTCCTATAATACTGATGTCTCTATTACATTGCTGTCTCCATTGCTTCCATTCTGTTCTGGATCCAAGTGCTGTCTTGGACTCTCCAGCATAGGACTTGGTTTCTAGACAGATTGTAGACATCCTCTGGTATGCTTAATGCTTCTTAATTAGTCCTACTTCTAAACAGGTTAGAGTAGGCATGTAGCTTTTGGACATGATTACAACTTCAAGAGTCTAACACATGACTAGTGTCAGTGTTACGTTACATTATACATTAAGGGGAGATTAGATGGATGGTTTTCAAAATCATGAGGGATTTGAACAAAGTAGATGGGGAGAAACTATACCCATAGAATTGAGAGTCTCGAACCAAAGGACACCAACTTAAGGTAATTAGCAAAAGAACCAAAGTCAACACGAGGAACAGCTTTTTACACAAAATGGTTAGGATTGGGAATGCACTGCCTGACTGTGGTAGAGGCAGATTCAAAGGAGAATTGGTTAACTACTTGAAAAAAAAATGCAGGATGAAAAGTCAGGAGAGTATAACTGGATGAGTTGCTTTTGTGGAGCGTCAACATGTACATGACAAGTTGAAGAACCTCCTTCTGAGTTGTATCTACTCTATTATTCGATTCTGCAGATTGAAGTCTCGGTTTGTGCCTTTTACTCCAAATTGCTGAAAAAGCCCTATAAAAACTCAACCCCTGCACCAAGAACTGACCATACAACTTGAGCACGTTGAACTCCCACACACATAGCAGCACTGCTAAGGTGCAAGAAAAATTCTACAATCCAGAAATGTCTGACAACACACCTTTTTTGCCGAGAGGTCGTTTTCGGACACAGACACATATTTTGTGCAGCTCCACCTGAAAGAGTTGAAAAGTTAATTTAACGACAAATCCACTCAACATCTTGATTGTTTTAATGTTATTCCCATTACTTATCTTAATCATAATTAAATAGAGCCAATAAGTAACCAAGTATAATGAAGCAACTCAGCTGTCTGTACCACATTTAAACCCATTTTGAACTGCAGTGACTCTAGAAAGGTCAGCTTCTAGAAATTCCAATACTTTAAAATCTGCTTAAAGGTGGCACAATGTAATTTCCAGCAAGTTTTATACAATGCAGCGTAAAAGCACCACCAAATATTTTAGTCTTTCCCTGTATGAGAATTCCCTAAGGTTTGCCTGCATCACCTCTATACATAAGATTAAAAGATTAGTGCAAGATTCTGCTTTCAAGAAACAAACTATTTTTTGGTTTTTCAATCCAAACTGAACCATAGCCTATCCTGATCAAGGTGTGCTTAAATTTACTCGAGCTGCATAATATTATTTGGTCAAATTAATTCAACAAAATCCGAATAGTTTCAAGGTGTGCAAGCAGAGTTTCTCAATTCTTACTTATCCCCCTTTTTGGCTGAACTCAATGAGTTTACCTGTGATTTTACGAATTGAAAAGATACAAGAGTCTGCAAAAGCAGATAGATAGTTAGGTGAGTAGACACAAATTTGGCTGATGGAGTATAATGTGCAGAAATCTGAGGTGGTCTGCTTTGGCAGGAATAGAAAAGCAGATTATTATTTAAATTGAAATAGATTGCAGAATACTGTGTCCTTGTACATGAATCATAAGTTAACATGCAGGTACAGCAATTAAATAGGAAGGCAAATGAACGTTGGCATTTATTGCAAGGGAGATGGAGTATAAAACAGGCACATCCTGTTACAACAGCACAAAGCATTGAGCATATCTGAAGAGTATCGTGCATAGGCTTGGCCTCCTTATTTGAGGAATATACATCCTTTGGAAGCAGTTCCAAGAAAGCTTCTTCCTAGGCTGCAGGGTCACCTTGTATGGAAAGGTTAGGCCTATAATCATTGATATTTGTAAGAATGAGGGGGTATTCTTCCTGAAACATACACGGGGGCTTGAAGCGTAGATGTTGAGAGGATGTTCCCTCTTGTGGGGGAAATCTAGAACGGAGGTAAAGTTTAAAAAAGGGATTGCCCCATTTGAGATGGAGAAGAGAAGGCACTTCCTCTCAGCAGGTCATTTGTTTTTGGAATTATTTTCCAGAGGCTAGAGCTTAAACCATTTGATGTATTCAAGGTGGAATTAGACAGATCTTTGAGAGTCAATGGATATGGAGGACAAGCAGGAAAATAGTTACAGCTAGAGTCAGGTCAGCCATGATCTTATTTAACAGTTGAAGCAGGTTCACTGGGTAAATGACCTACTCCTATTTATGAACTAATGGAAGACATTGGTGCAGAGTTTTCTACAATTCTTTGATTTTGAGGTAAAGAAACAAAATTGATTGCTAAATAGTTTTGAAACGCCAGTTAATTCCATTGAAGGGTTAACGGCAAGTGATCCAAAATCAAAACAAGGCCAAATTGGGTGGATGGGAGCAGTTTTAGAATTTTTAGAAGAATGCATGAGAAACAAAAGAAGAGAGAACAGCAAAGAGTTACTATGGGATCCAGGGTGAGGTATCTAAATGGATACAAAATTGACTTGACAGAAGCCAGAGGGTGGTTGGAGAGAGTTGTTTTTCAAACTGGAGGCCTGTGACCAGCGGTGTGCCTCAGGGATCAGTGCTGGGTCCACTGTTATTTGTCATTTATATTAATGATTTGGATGAGAATATAGGAGGCATGGTTAGTAAGTTTGCAGATGACACAAAAATTGGTGGCATAGTGGACAGTGAAGAAAGTTATCTCCAATTGCAACAGGATCTTGATCAATTGGGCCAGTGGGCTGACGAATGGCAGATGGAGTTTAATTTAGACAAATGCGAGGTGATGCATTTTGGTAGATTGAACCAGGGCAGGACTTACTCAGTTAATGGTAGGGCGTTGGGGAGAGTTACAGAACAAAGAGATCTAGGGGTACATGTTCATAGCTCCTTGAAAGTGGAGTCACAGGTGGACAGAGTGGTGAAGAAGGCATTCGGCATGCTTGGTTTCATCGGTCAGAACATTGAATACAGGAGTTGGAATGTCTTGTTGAAGTTGTACAAGACATTGGTAAGGCCACACTTGCAATGCTGGTCATCCTATTATAGAAAGGATATTATTAAACTAGAAAGAGTGCAGAAATGATTTACTAGGATGCTACTGGGACTTCATGGAGAGAGTTATAAGGAGAGGCTGGATAGACTGGGACTTCTTTCTCTGGAGCGTAGGAGGCTGAGGGATGATCTTATAGAGTCTATAAAATAATGAGGGGCACAGATCAGCTAGATAGTCAATATCTTTTCCCAAAGGTAGGGAGAGTCTAAAACTAGAGGGCATAGGGTTTAAGGTGAGAGGGGAGAGATACAAAAAAAAGTGTCCAGAGGGGTAATTTTTTCACACAGAAAGTGGTGTCTGGAATAAGCTGCCAGAGGTAGTAGTAGAGGCGGGTACAATTTTGTCTTTTAAAAAGCATTTAGATAGTTACATGGGTACGATTTATAGAGGGATATGGGTCAAATGTGGGCGATTGGGATTAGCTTAGGGGTTTCAAAAAAAAAAATGGGCAGCATGGACAAGTTGGGCCGAAGGGCCCGTTTCCATGCTGTGATCCTCTATGACTCAACATTCCACAGCAGAATTGTGAATAAAGCTGTGACTAGAGCAGCAAGTCTATTAAAAGCCAAAAATAAAGGTGTTAAGAGCTTAATGAACAGCTGGGTTCATTACATTGGGATTCTGTTATTTTACCTCAAGGTTAACACTCATTTGAACAGGCATTATTCATTAAAACAGTCTCAACTGTCAAGCGTACTAATCAGACCATTAATTCCGAAAGTCGGAAGCAGCACTTTGCCCCCTCCAGAGCACAACATGAATGATACAGGATTATTACTCACAGGATCTGAAGTAGACAGGTGTTGATAGGTGTCTAACGAAGCTCTGAGTTCTGCAATCATTTTCAAGAATTCCCAGTTTGGATTGCCAGTTTCATATTCCTGCAATAAATTAAAAATACTATTAAATCTTATACTTTTGGCTGCTAAAACTATTTAATTTATTTGGAACCAACCTAGACTTAATGTGCAATAAGTATTACCTACAAGGCGCACTGCAGCAACTAGTCAAGCCTCCTTCAACAGTACCTTCCCAAACCCGCACCATCTCTAGCACTTTAGAAGGACAAAGGCAGCAGGTGCAGGAGAAAAGCACTACCTGCAAGTTCTCATCCTGGCCACACACCATCCTGTCTTGGATATTACTGCTGTTCCTTCACTGTCACTGCATCAAAAATCTCAACTCCTTTCCCAACAGCAGAGATTGTCAGCAACTCATCACCATCTTCTCAAGGGCAATAAAATGCTGACCATGTCAGTACAATCACATCCCATGAAAGAATAAAGAGGACATTAACTAAATAAGTACTAAAACTGAGGCAGAGGGTCACAGAAAACTTTTGTCATGAAGAGACTGGATGGTTTCAAATATCATTTTGCAGATTTCATGCTTGAAAGTAGAACCTATTATAGTGCTGTTTATTAGTCAGACTTCCAGGGAAATGAGAAGGCGGTTGTGATGAAAAAATGGTTTGGAATCAAAGAAAATTTCCTGATGTAGGACTGATAGATCACAAGGTGAATCTTGAAAAATTCACTTGCATAAATCAACTGGGATATTGTGCAGCCCGTATACTACAGAAATGGATCAGAGAATATAAAATGGCATTTATTCTACCATGTTTGGATTTGTGAAAAAAGGTTTTTACCTGTCCACGCTTTTCTCGTATTTCCTGTAGCTGAGTTCGTCTATCTTCACGCTGCTTCCTCAGCCTTTCAGTTTCTCGTACACAGACCGACTTTCTTCCTGCAACATAATACAACATCTGTTCACTGCTAGATGATTGCCAGTGACCTTAGCTGCCAGAAATGTTCAGTTGACGTCAGCATGTGCAATATCGCTCAACTCAACCAAATACAAACAGCCATTGCAGCTGGCTTTGAAAGTTAGATACAATACCCCAACTCCATACCTCTTGACCTAAAAACAATATATTTGCCTTGTACAGTTGTTCTGTTTACCATTTCAGTTCACCCAGCTGGGTTTTATTTGCATTACTACATTTATTGTAGAAAGCAATATAGTAGAAATGCCATTATGTTCAAGATTGATGGAACACAATGGTTTTATTGCACGAGGCAATCCATAACTGTTGCATAACAAAAACATGCATCACTGAGTAATACACCCCACCTCAGCCATATTCTGAAAACACTTAATCAGCTTTCATCGTATTAAAATAAAATCAGTGCCTTGATCAAGACTGATCTACCGTCTATTCCTTCAGCCACTGCATATTCAAGATCCAGGAAAGCAACAACGATAAAAAAAGTATACTGGGAGAACATAGAATAAAATTTATCCAAGTGGTTGCAGTTGAAAATACTATAAATATGGCAAGAATTTGCACCTCAAAAAACTAAAATATTTTACTTATCATTACAACCCAACTGAATAGGGGTTTGAATATTACAACAATAAAGTGTTAATTTTTTTAAAAAAAAATCAGTCCTTTGACATGTCCTTTACCTGTGGAAATGTTCTTGTAGTTTACAGGTTCTACCTCTGGCGTTTTTGAATTGGGCACAATATGCATCTCCAATGTAGCTTGTGTTCTTGAACGAGTCGTGCGTGGTACTTAAAAAAGACAGAATTTTAAATTTATCTTCCATTCCCCTTCTGCAAAAAACTTTAAATCTTACAAGTCAAACCAAATAACCCAGTGAGCATTCACATTGACCCTATAGTGAAAAGAAAACAGCATGCACCCACAAGTGTCACCCAGATTATAGGAGTATTGACAGAGGATTTTTTGGATATGTGACATTGAATACATTTAAATAAGATTCTAATCAGGAATCCTCCTAAAAAATTCAATTTGTTTGTTCAGGATTCATAGGATTAAAAGTGACCTAATATGCAACCTCAAGCATCTTAACATGATAGCAATTCTTTATAATTACAACTATGTAGTTCTCAAAGCATATAGTTGTCAACATCTGCAAGATAAAGGATAGGTCAGTTTCTTTAGAGTATGCCTTTTGACAGAGTCAAATCGCATTTTATTCCCAAACTTCAGAACTGCACCTCGGTGACCCATTCCTAGTACACTCTGCCACCCATTAATGCCACGGTAAGCTAGCTATCATTAAAAGGAAACTAACTCCTTTTAATGTTCTTCTTCCACAACATGGTACAGTTCATGTTTGTTATGGACAAAGGCTTTGGATTAGGAAAGACAAATTTTATTTTAGCAGGATCTGGCCAAAGTTCACTACGAACAGCTCCTTGCGGGAAAATCTAGAGTGCAGTAGTGGGGGCATTCAAAAGGAAATGGGAAGAGTACCGGTCCGACATGTTCCCTATAGGGGACAAAGTAGGAGCAATAAGTTCAGCAAACCTGGATGTCTAGGGCAATTCAGGACTGGATAAGGAATAAGAAAAGGCTTTAGCAAGTCCTAAAGGAGAAATTCAGCTGTGGCCCTAGAGGAATATAGGAAGTGCAAGAGGGAACTTAAAGCAATGAGAAGAACAAAAGTGGGGCATGAAAATAGACTTGCAAACATGATTAGGGAGAATCCCAAGATATTCTATAAATACATTAAGGGGAAAGAGGTTAACCAAGGAAAGAGTAGGGCCCATTACAAACCATGGGGACAATCTGTGTGAAACCGCAAGACATTGGAAGGGTGTTAAATGAATACTTCTCATCGGTCTTCACTCAGGGAAAGGGAAACATAGGTACAGAATTCAGGAAAAGGGACTCTGAGGACTTGAGCAATTTGACATAGGAAATGAGGAGGTTTTGCCCAGATGAATTGCATCCCAGGCTGCTGTGGGAGGTGAGGCAGGAAATTGCAGGGGCTCTGAGCAAACTTTAAATTTCGCTTTGGCTGCAGGGGAAGTGCCAGAAGACTGGAGGACAGCTAATGTGGTTCCACTTTTCAAGAAGGATGGTAGAGATGAACCAGGAAATTACAGACTAGTGAGTCTCACATCAGTGATGGGCAAACTATTGGAGAAAATTAATCTCCATTTGGAAAAGCATGGGTTGATTAGAGATAGTCAGCATGGCTTTGTCAGAGAGAGGTCATGCCTAACAAATCTGTTAGAACTTTTAGAAAAAGTGATCGAGTGTGTGGATGAGGGAAGTGCAGTTGATGTAGTTTATATAGATTTTAGCAAAGCCTTTGTCAAGGTCCCACATAGGAGACTGATCGAGAAGGTTGAAGTACATGGAATTCAGGGAAACCTGGTGATGGATCCTAAATTGGCCTAGTAGAAGGACACAAAGTGTAGTGGTAGAAGGCTGTTTGAGTGATTGGAGGCTGGTGTCCAGTGGCGTACCACAAGATTCAGTGTTGGGTCCCTTTTGTTTGTTATATAAATAATATAGATGATAATTTTTTTTGGGGGGGGGGGGGTGCGAAGGGAAAGAGGAGAGAGAGAAATGATAAGCAAGTTTGCAGATTACACCAAGATTGGTACAGTGATTAATAGGGAAGGAGGTAGTAGATTACAGGAAGATAAAGTTGGGCAGAGCAGCGACAGATGGTACTTAACCCCAATAAGTGCCAAGCAGTGCACATGGAAGTAGTAACAAGACAAGGGAATGGCAGGATAGTAGGAAGCTGAGGAACAGATGGATCCTGGGGACTTATTCACAGATCTCCGTAGGTGTCAGAACAGGTGAACAGGGTAGTAAAGAAACCTTTTGGGACACTTGCTTTCAATCAGTCATGGCACAGAATATAGAGCAAGGAAGTTATGTTGGAGCTACACACAATGTTGGTTAGGCCACAGCTGGAGTATTGTGTGCAGTTCTGGTCACCTCACCATAGGAGGCACTGAGAAGATTCTCCAGGATGTTGCATTTGAGCTACAAGGAGACTGGATAGGCTTGGGTTATTTTCTTTAGAGCAGAGAAGGCAGAGAAGATTATGAAGGGTATGGACAGGATGAATAGGAAGCAGCTGACTCCCTTGGTTGAGAGGTCAATCATGAGGGGCATAAGATTCAGAGGGGATTTGAGAAAAAAAGTTCTTCACTTAAGACGGTGTTGAGAATCTAGAATGCACTGCCTAGGAAGGTAGTGAAGGCGAGAAACTTACAATCTTTAAAGAGCATTTGGATGAGCACTTCAAATATCATAAACATTCAAGAATATGGGACAAATGCTGGAAAATGGGATTAGTGCAACTTTAGTGGTAGTTATTGTTGGTGCAGACTCGCTGGGCCAAAGGGCTTTTCTGCACTATGGCTCCCCCACAATTATGGGAAGATTGGTGCCATTTGCATGCCACCCTATCACTTCCCAACAGAAGAGATTTAGCCCATATCAATTGTAGCGTAAGATGATAGAATGAAGGGAGCTAATGAGGGTTTGGGAGACGGGCTGCTACAGTTCCATCTTTCAATAACTAGCCCAGAGCAGGATTAGCGATAGCAAAAGGAAGCAATCAACTCCAAAGATTCTTTATCTTGGGAAGAAAAGGATGTCACCCTATAAAATAAACATTCAAAGACTTTTTGGGGGGGGTTATGGGTGGAGACTCAAGCTGAGGCTGTGTAGCAGGCTTCCCGCTGGGTGTCACGGCCTCTGCGAGTTTCCGGGCACTGGATTTCTGACACTGTCAGCTCCGTGTCAGAAATTGGTGTGGAGTTGTATAATTTATTTAAATTCAAATTTGCATAGAATGAGTGGGCCCGAGACTTAAGTCCGCTAGCATCTACCCCTCGCCAGGAGTGTTTCACTCCAGTGGGGTTTACAATAGTTCCCCACTAACAGGGAGCTGGCGGTCTGACTCCACTGGAGTGAAGGGGTGCTCCAACCAAGGTCCTCCAGGAGGTCGGGGAAAAGGCTGCCCCATGGGCATGGTCAACTTGACAGTGCCAGCCTGGCCCCCTGGCACCACCCACCCAGCATCAGGCAGTGCCAAGGAAGCAGTGGTACCGCTGCCACTCTGCACTTGGCGGTGACAAAGGGAGGAAGGCCAGTGATCGGGACTGGCCTGGATATGTCCTGGAGCCCAGCTATCAGATGGTGGGGGTGAAGTCGGAGGGGCAGCGATGCGGGGTTGCGAGGCTGGCCAGTGATGGAGCTGGCCAGCAGTGCAGGGCTACTGCTCATGTGCCAATCTCTGCTCTGACAGATTGGTCTTGTAGATTGGTGCATGCGCAGTGGCCTGCTCAGCACTATGCTGCCGACCTCTCCAGCGGGAATAGGCCTCGCCCACGGATTTTTCACATGAATCTTGCTAGTGCACTCTGCAGTGCTCAGTGTGGGGGATTCATTTTGAAAATTGCGCTAAAAAAAGTGGGATTTACTCCAGTTTTTATGCGAATTTGACAATTTTCTTTGGGAGAATCCCACTCTTGGTTCTCTCTCGCTCTCCGTCTGTTTCTCTCCCCCCTGTCTCTCTCTCTCTCTCTCTAGGGGCTGGTCAGTCCAGACTAGTGATAAAACCCATCGATTACAAGACAACTCGTATGCAACTTATTTGAAAGCCCAAAATAATTTTAACAAGGAAAGAAGCTTATTAAAACAACCAGATCATTTCACAATTTCCTAGAATCATTCTACTTATGTCAATCTAATATAGCATAACATTCTAAAAGCATTAGCAAAAATCAAAAATATTTCAAAAACTGTAGCTTGCATTTTTGAAAGTGTTTGTAGGTGAACAAGAGTGAGAGATTTGGATGTAGAATAAGAGACCAAATACCACGTGTTAAAATGAGAGAGCAAGGTTACCTGGAACATCATCAGAATCAAGTACAGGTTCTAGAATATCAACATCAAATAAAAAGACAAAACAAGCTCCATTAGATTTCATACAACAAGGCTTCACCACCTGTTTTCCAACTGACTGTTTACCTATAGGCAAACATCTTTATTTGGGATGTAGCTTCCTTTAGAAAGCCTCCATCATTTGAAGTTGCACCTGCTTTCTCTGCAGAACTGGTGACAAGTGACTGAGATGTGAAGAGAGAAGGCCCGAGTGGGGTCCCTCCTGCCTCTCTAAGGCAGGAGGAAGAGAGCCATTTGATGACTCCCCACCTGGTCATCATAACCCCATCTCTCAACATTAGGACAGACATTTCATTAAGTTTTGGTAATGAAAATATTCAATGCATGAACAAAGAGCAATTTGACCCATTCCTCCCATGGATCACATCCAGCCTGTCCTACCAAAAGGTGGTTACAATATCCGTTTAAATCTTGAGGAAAGATTCTGCTAACTTTCTTTTCAACTCTCAAAGTAATCACAAACAGATTCCAACACTGAATATTACTTTGAGAGTCATTAAAAACTGCTTGTAAAGTTCAACTCACTTTCCTTTGCGACTCCATTTCTTGGTAGTGCTGATTCACGTCTTGGGACCTGAAGAAGAGAATTATTTTCCCAACATCCATTACGAATCTTTTGCAATGGGAAAGGCAAAGTAAAAAAGTTCATTTTTCTAAGTCAAAAACAATAGCTTATGGTTAAAATTGCATGCAGAAATATTTTATGCTAGCCACAAAATATGTTAAACAATAGCCCGTTTTCCTCATGATTAAGCTCATGCATAGAATGCAAATCAATCCATACCAGGATTGTGTTCACAATTAGCACCCGATTGGCTGACAGAGAATTTGGAAAGCCTTAGTTTAAATGATTGAGAGTGAAGCTCCAGTAAAGAGAAATTGAGCAAAGTTGGCCTGGGTGTCATTCCTCGTCTCTCCTCAGATGGAGGAGAGAATGGACCCAACAGCTGGTCAGGGGCCCAGACCCAGGACAGCCCTATTATTTTATGATGATTCCCTTCTCTAGGCTGAGTGTGATAGGCAGGAGATCCCTGTGCCAGAAGACCTCCCAGTGACACAATAGCAGCCTGGATGCACGTTGCAACAGGTGGCTATGGGATCATCCAGAGAAACTGATTGCAGTGCCAGAAAAAGTTTAAATTGTCAAGGTGTCTAACATTTTTGGAGATGGATCTAGAAGGTAGGAAGGGCGAGAAGTGTGTGAAGTGACTGGAAAGTAGGCTGTATACAAAAGCAGCTCAGCTAGTCTGAATTCATTGCTCCCTCCCCCAAAGCCCTGCAAATTCTATCTTCAGGTATTTTCTAAATCCCTAATGAATCTACCTCCACCACACTCAGGTCATACATTCCAGATCATAACCACTTGCTGCACAAAAAGCTTTCCCTCATGTCACAGCTAGATCTTTGTCAAACACCTTAAAAGCAACACCCTCTGCCAATAGAAAAAGTCCCCCCATCTACCCTTCAAGATTTTGATCACATCTTTTAATCTTTTCCTCCAAGGCAAACAGTCTGATCTTTGCTAATCTACCCATGCAACTCGTCTCACACGCCCAAAAAAATTATTGCAAATCCTTTCTGCACCTTCTCTGATGCCTACACATCCTCTTTGGTGTTCAGAGTTTGGCACTATACTCTGGTTGAGGCCAAACCAATGTTTTAGGTTCACTATAAACACACTTGCTTCTGTATTCTATGCCCATAATGTCCAGGACCTCTTCTGCCATCTTCAGTGATTTTTGCTCATAATACCACTGTGTCTCTCGGTTCCTGCACATACTTTAGAATTGTATCCATAATATTTTCTTTCCTCATTCTTCCTATGAAAATGAATCACTTTTCAGCCTGTCCCTCCAGCCTACGTTCGCTTGAAGAAAATCACTATCCTCCTCAGTTCACAATACTTCCAAGTTCAGAGCCAGTTATATTCAGTCCTGCACACTCATTAAGAAAGAAAAACAGTGGTCTCTATACAGACACCTAGGGCATCCCTGTAACTAGCTTTCTCCAGTCCGATAAACAAACTATTCACTACTGTTCCACATCACTCAGCCAATTTTGTATTCATACAATCACTGTCCTTTTTATTCAAAATGTTTTAATTTTACTGACAACATAATGCCACTGTGCTGCCCAAGTACTGCTGCCTCACAGCACCAGGGACCCAGGTTCAATTCTGGCCTTGGGTGACTGTGTGGAATTTGCACATTCTCCCCGTGCTCTGGTTTCCTCCTACAGTCCAAAGATGTGCGGGTTAGGTTAATTGGCCATGCTAAATTGACCATAGTGTCATTAACGGTAAATATGTGGGGTTATGGGGATAGGGCCTGGATGGTATTGTGGTCGGTGCCAACTCAATGGGCTGAATGGCCTCCTTCTGCAATGTAGGGGTTCTATAATAAGTGGCACTCCAAATGTTTCTCCCCAGAATAAAATTAACTTGGACAAACGTAGATTAATTAAGAAAAGCCAGCATGATTTAAGAGCAAATTATACTTAACCAATTTGATTTCGTTTTTTGATGAGGCTAATACGAGTGGCAGGGAAATTGAGCAAAGATGGGTAAAAGGAGGTCAAAGTATGGATCAGCCATGATCTACTTGAATGGGGTAGTGATTGCAGGAGGCGGGGGAGGGAGAAAAGAGGCTTGTATTCCTATGTACTTCACAACTTTTGCATTTGCCCACTACTGACTTTGCATTTCTTTCCATTTTTGGAGAAGGTATTAGTCATCAGTGAACATAAATAGAGGGTAACAATTTTAAAACTTACCCTCGAGTTTCTTCTTGGCAGGTTTGAAGGTGGCATCTTCTCCACTAAGTGAGGATTTAACAATAGTAAGCTTTCAATGTCAATCTAAAGGCAAGAGAAATAAAACCAGAACTAATTTGTGTTAACATTAGAAATTTTGCTAAACACATTAAAATGGTTGTTGCTTCTTAAAAAACAGACCAACAGCTGCTTTGCAAGTGAAACATATTTGGAAGATCAATCTCTAGATCAAAACCAATGTTAAGATATTTTAGCTTGTCCTTTTACCATCAGCAGAAATGATTTGCACATTGAAACTATGAAAGAACCTGAAAATTCATGTTGTGCATGAGGTAAGAGTAACTTTTTTGGGGATTTGAATTAAATCCAAAAATGACATGACTGTTTCCCCTCATCTGCAAGGCTCCCATATGAAGTGAGTTCAGACATCAACAGGCACAGCCCACACACTAAACTGCCCTTAACTTGGTACTAAACTGTTCACACAGATGTAATAGAACAGTTAAGTTGCAGCCTTTTCCACTGGTCTAGCCTTTGATTAAAGTGATTTATATTCCAAGTAGAAAATAAAGCTCACCTCCCTATTCTAGATCTAGTAACATGCTATGAGACAGGAATGCTACCCCTAGGTTGCATTGATAACATAATTGAATTTCACACTTAGTTTGAGGAGAGAAGATCAAGACTAGCGTTTTTAGGAGGGCGCAAAGACAAAACTGGCTAAAGTGAATTGGGAAATTAGGTGAAAGGATAGGCAAGAGATGCAGAGGACAATTAAGGAGTTATTTCATAACAATACATTCCAGTGAGAACAAAATGCTCCAGGGGATGTTGCACCATCTGTGGCTAACTAAGGGAGTTTAAGGATATCAAATGGAGTTCTGAAAATTAGTAACAGGTCAGAAGATTGAACTGAAAATAAAAACAAAGAATGACTGAAAACAGCTACAAATAATTAAGTGTGTTGTCCTTCAAAGAGGAAGAGAGTCTAGGGAATTACTAATGGAAAAGGCAGATGAATTTAACATATTTTGTGTTTGTCTTCACCATAGAAGACACAGATAACACCCCAGAAATAATCATCAAGAGATGAAAGGGAAGGAGGAACTAAAAACCACCCAGGAAAGGGTACTGAGAAAATTAGAACTGAAGATGGCGGACTTCCTCCTAGTGTCTTAAAATAAATCACTGTGGAGATAGTAGATCCATTGCTTTCAAATTTTCCAAAATTCTGGAAGATCCCATCAGATTGGAAAATAGCAAATGTAACTTCTCTATCCAAGAAAGGAGGAAAAGTTGGCCCTGTAGCCATCGGGATTTAGAAGGAGAGGCAATCTTACTGAAATATACAAGATCCGAAGGGGATTTGACAGGGTAGATGCTGAAAGGGTATTTTTGTTTGATGGAGATAATAGAACGGGGTGGGGGTTCAAAGAGCTGAATGGCCTACGTTGCTCATTTGTATATACGTATGTTCATATTGAATACAACCCTGTTTCCAGGTCTGTCAGTTTGGGATAGATTTATGCAGCATTTGTCGAATGCAAACTTTAAAATAATGATGAACCACATTTTGCAGTGAACAGGAACAAATCTGAAGCCAGAACCTCATTGCCTTGGCTGAGTATAATAGTGTAATAGCACTCTCCTGGCCGTGCGCGCATGTATGGTCAAAATGGAATAAACTAATTTCAGTTGGTACTTGGGTTTTATAGGTGGCACTTTTATTTTGTTCTACAAAGATATCACAATCTGGCAATATGGATTGGTTTTCTTATTTTCTAGCTAAACAAATAAGCTTCTTTAGACCACCAACAAATGTGGGTCCATTATAGGCAGAGACAGAAAATAATGCAGAAAGGGAAATGGTGGAGAAACGGAATAATTACTTTACGTCGGTCTTCGGAGGAAGACATGATGTGGAGATGCTGGCGTTGGACTGGGGTAAACACAGTAAGAAGTCTCACAACACCAGGTGAAAGTCCAACAGGTTTATTTGGTAGCAAAAGCCACTCGCTTTCGGAGTGCTTGCTGCTCCTTCGTCAGGTGAGTGGGAGTTCTGTTCACAAACAGGGCAAATAAAGACAAACTCAATTTACAAAATAATTGTTGGAATGCGAGTCTTTACAAGTAATCAAGTCTCAAAGGTACAGACAATGTGAGTGGGGAGAGCGTTAAGCACAGGTTAAAGAGATGTGTATTGTCTCCAGGCAGGACAGTTAGTGAGATTTTGCAAGCCCAGGCAAGTCGTGGGGGTTACAGATATTGTGACATGAACCCAAGATCCCGGTTGAGGCCGTCCTCATGTGTGCGGAACTTGGCTATCAGTCTCTGCTCAGCGACTCTGCGCTGTCGTGTGTCGTGAAGGCCACCTTGGAGAACGCTTACCCAAAGATCAGAGGCCGAATGCCCGTGATCGCTGAAGTGTTCCCCAACAGGAAGAGAACACTCTTGCCTGGTGATTGTCAAGCGGTGTTCATTCATCCGCTGTCGTAGCGTCTGCATGGTGCCCCCAAATGTACCATGCCTCGGGACATCCTTTCCTGCAGCGTATCAGGTAGACAACGTTGGCTGAGTTGCAAGAGTATGTACCGTGTACCTGGTGGATGGTGTTCTCACATGAGATGATGGCATCCGTGTCGATGATCCGGCACGTCTTGCAGAGGTTGCTGTGGCAGGGTTGTGTGGTGTCGTGGTCACGGTTCTCCTGAAGGCTGGGTAGTTTGCTGCGGACAATGACACCGCTTGACAATCACCAGGCAAGAGTGTTCTCTTCCTGTTGGGGAACACTTCAGCGGTCACGGGCATTCGGCCTCTGATCTTTGGGTAAGCGTTCTCCAAGGTGGCCTTCACGACACAAGACAGCGCAGAGTCGCTGAGCAGAGACTGATAGCCAAGTTCCGCACACGAGGACGGCTTCAACCGGGATCTTGGGTTCATGTCACACTATCTGTAACCCCCACGACTTGCCTGGGCTTGCAAAATCTCACTAACTGTCCTGCCTGGAGACAATACACATCTCTTTAACCTGTGCTTAACGCTCTCTCCACTCACATTGTCTGTACCTTTGAGACTTGATTACTTGTAAAGACTCGCATTCCAACCATTATTTTGTAAATTGAGTTTGTGTCTTTATATGCCCTGTTTGTGAACAGAACTCCCACTCACCTGACGAAGGAGCAGCAAGCGCTCCGAAAGCTAGTGGCTTTTGCTACCAAATAAACCTGTTGGACTTTAACCTGGTGTCATGAGACGTCTTACTGTGTTCAGAGGAAGATACAGGAAATCTTCCTGAAATACGAGGGAATCAAGGGGCTTGTGAAAATTAGGAACTGAAAGAAAATAGATTGGGCTAAAATTTGATAAATCCCCTGGACGAGGTGAACAACATCCCAGAATATTGAAGGAGGTGGCCATAGATATTGTGGATGAATTGCTGGTTATCTTTCAAAAATTTTCTAAATTCTGGAAAGGTTCCCGCAGACGAGAAAATGGCAAATGTACACTTAAGAAAGGAGGGAGAAAATGGAGAACTACAGCCCCATTAACTTGACATCAGCAATAGGAAAATGTCAGAATTATAAAAGGATGTGAAAACTGGGCACTTGGAAAAATGATGATATGATTGGGCACAGTCAACATGGATTTGAGAGAGGGAAATCTTGTTTGACAACCTGATGGACATTTTTGAGGATGTCACTTGTAGCATAGACAAAAGGAGAACCAATGTGGAAGTGGTAAATTTGCCTTTTGATAAGGTCCCATACAGGAGGTTAGTAAATAAAATTAGAATACATGGGATTGGAAGTAATATACCAGTTTGGATTGAGAATTGGTTAACAGGCAGAAAACAGTAGGACTGAAGAGATTGTTCAAAGGATGGCAGGCTGTAACTAGTGGGTATTGCAAGGTTCAGTGCTGGGACCACAGCTGTTCACAATCTATACAAATCATTTGGTTGTGTGAGCCAATTGTAATATTTTTAAATTTGCTGATGGACACTAAACTAGGTGGGAATACAAGTGGTGAGGAAGATGCAAGGAGGCTTCAAGGAGATTTGGACCGGCTAAGTGAATGGGCAAGAACATGGCTGATGAAATATGTGAAGTTATCCACTTGGGTAGAAAAAACAGAAAGGCAGAGTTGATATCCAAAGGAACCTGGGTGTCCTTGTTCACGAATCACTAAAAGCTAGAATGCAGGTGTTGCAGGCAATTAGGGAGGCAAATGGCATGCTTGCCTTTCCAGGGGAGGCCACACCTGGAGTAGTCAGTGCAGTTTTGGTCCCCTTATGTGAGGAAGGTTGTTCTTTCTCTAAAGGGAGTGCAGAGAATGTTTACCAGATTGATTCCTGGGATGGCAGGAATAAACTAATCAAACTAACTGAGGGACAAATTAAAAGGGGCAGCAGGCCCAAAGAAAAAGGAATCGCCCAAAACTAAAAAAAAGAAAGGAAACTTAAAACATCAAACTAAAACGTGGTTAAAGGGGTCAATAATACACACCAGCCCCTGCGGTGTCCAACAAGCACAGAAGGCCAAAACAATGAATGTTTTCAAGAAGCTGGTAGATATAGCACTTGAGGTGAAGGGGATCAAAACAAAGACACCCATGTCAGACTCCTACTCAGCCTTTAACACCATTATTCCTATGAGACTCATCTCCAAACTCTGGCCTGGGGCTCAGCTCCTCCCTCTGCAATTGGATCCTAAACTTCCAAACCCATTGACCGCAGTCAGTAAGGATGAGCAATAACACCTCCATGATCATCCTCAACACCAGTGCTGCACAAGGCTGTCCCCTCAGCCCCTTATATATTCTTTAGACACCCATGACTGAGGCCAAATTCCCCTCCAACTCGATATTTAAGTTTGCTGATGACACCACCGTTGTTGGTCGGATCTCAAACAATGACTAGACACAATACAGAGAGAGAATCTGGTGAACTGGTGCGACGACAATAATCTCCCTCAATGTCAACAAAACGAAGGAGATAGTCATTGACTTCAGGAAGCGTAGAGGAGGGCAAGTCCCTGTCTACATCAATGGGGACGAAGCAGAAATGGTCAAAAGCTGCAAGTTTTTAGGTGTCCAGATCACCAACAACCTGTCCTGGTTCCTCCATGCGGCTGTTATAGTTAAGAAAGCCCACCAACGCCTCTACTTTCTCAGGAGACTAAGGAAATTGAGCATGTCCACTACAACTCTCACCAACTTCGACAGATGCACCATAGAAAGCATGCTTTCCGGTTTTATCAGCTTGGTATGGTTCCTGCTCTGTCCAAGACTGTAAGAAACTACAAAGGGCCATGAACCAAAGCCCAGTCCATCACTCAGACCAGCTTCTCATCCATTGTCACTGTCTACACTTCCCGCTGCCTCCGAAAAGCAGCCAGCATTATTAAAAGGACCCCATGCACCCCGGACATACTCTCTTCCATCAGGAAAACCATACAAACGTCTGAAGACATGTAACAACCGATTCATGAATAGCTTCTTCCCTGCTGCCATCAGACTTTTGAATGGGTTGCATTAAGGTGATCTTTCTTCACACCCTAGCTATAACTGTAACACTACATTCTGCACTCGCTCCTTTCCTATGTACGGTATGCTTTGTCTATATGGCACTCAAGAAACATTGTATACCAATACATGTGACAATGATAAATTAAATCAAAGGATATGTCCAGCAAGAAGCTATTTTGATGGCTAGGGACATACTCTACATTGTCTCAGTGTCTTCTATGTCAAGTAGTGCAAAAGCTGCCACTGTTGGTACCTTTAGCTGGCCATTTCCATGGTTGCAGAATGGGTCAGCAGATTTTTCAGAATTTGAAAGGCAACAGCTATTCATTGCGATAGCCGTTCAAAATAGGTCGAGGGAGTTCTGATGAATTAAACCTTAATTGTTTGTGAATCACAAACTGGTAATTTAAAAAAAAAATTATTTGTAACACCTCTCTATCAGCAGAATGCCAGCTGAATTGTTTCGTAGAAGTGGTTCCCAATCTTTCCAGTAACACGCCACACACCAATGAGACAAACAATTCCACGGCACACCCAGATTTGTTCAGCTGAATCGATTGCCCATGTCACATTTACTTACTCGAGCAGTTTGCAGCATACAATTGAATTGAATTCAATGGATCAGAGCAAAGCACAAATTTGAGTAAATAACAACTTGCCAGGTTAGTGGGAAACCTGGGGCTGCCAGTGCGCACTGAGCCTTTTGATCTAGGGAGGAATTGATGAGGACCATCTTGATCCACTGATAAGCACTCCCTCCTGTTGGTTTTTACGCATGCCAGCTCGCACAGGAATGTTGTCAGAAATGGCAGGAGTACAGCAATAGCATGGCCAGAGATTGTTGGAAATTCATTCAGCCAAAACATATTTAAAGACACCTCTCCAAACTTCAGCTTCATTGTGTGATCCATCCGTAGCTCTGCAGCCTCCCATCCATTGACTCTGTCTACACTTTCCGCTGCCTCGGAAAAGCAGCCAGCATAATCAAGGACCCGACGCACTCCGGACATTCTTTCTTCCACCTTCTTCCGTCGGGAAAAAGATACAAAAATCTGAGGTAATGTACCAACCCATTCAAGAACAGCTTCTTCCCTGCTGCCATCAGACTTTTGAGTGGACCTACCTCGCATTAATTGATCTTTCTCTACACCCTAGCTATGACTGTAACACTACATTTTGCACTCTCATTTCCTTCTCTATGAATGGTATGCTATGTCTGTATAGCGTGCAAGAAACAATACTTTTAACTGTATACTAATACTTGTGACAATAATAAATCAAATATTCCTCTTTTTCTTTTAATGCCAGCTTTTGTGATGAAGCAGAAGTGAATTAAAATGGATCACATATCCAGTCTGAGTCTTCCACATCTGTAGAGTGGAAGTAGCACTCAAACTTCTCTTGCAGCATATTGGAGATGTTGGAATACGAGACTATGTGCCTTGATAGCTGCATCTGCCACTGACAATGTTGGTGTTCTCAAGTGAACAATACATAGACAAACTAGAATAAACAAATTTTAGTTGGTACTTGATCTTACACATGGCACAAGAATATTCTTTTTTGGGAATATGATTGTTTCAAAACCAGATCTGGCCTTGAATTGGTCAGAAGTTGATATGCAACACAAGCACAAAGACTGTGATAAACAACTTCCATTCTAATATCTTAATAGATAATCTTAGTTGAGAGTACAGAGGAGGTTTACCAGGATGTTGCCTGGTATGGAGGGGCTTAGTTATGAGGAGAGATTGGGTAAACTGGGTTGTTCTCCCTGGAAAGACGGAGGATGAGGGGAGACTTAATAGGGGTGTATAAAATTATGAAAAGGCATAGATAGGGTGAACAGTGGGAAGCTTTTCCCCAGGTCGGTGGTGACGTTTACAAGGGGTCATAGGTTCAAGGTGAAGGGGGGGAGGTTTAACAGATATCAGAAGGACATATTTTACACAGAGGGTGGTGGGGGCCTGGTATGCGCTGCCAGGCAAGGTGGTGGAGGCGGACACACTGAGAACGTTTAAGACTTAGCTAGATAGCCACATGAACGGAGCGGGAATGGAGGAATATAAAAGAATGGTCTAGTTTGGACCAGGGAGCGGCACGGGCTTGGAGGGCCGAAGGGTCTGTTCCTGTGCTGTATTGTTATTTATATAGTTTGAATTCAAACAGCAAAGATTTGATATTTATTCCAAAGATTTTGGACTAGACCAGTGAGGGACAACCTAGGCTAGTGAGGGGGCCACATGAATGGCCTCCAGATTAAAAATCAGACCTGTTCACTAAATGTGCCCATGAATAAGATTAAATACATGCCAAATATTTCATGAGTTATAGAAAATGCTCAATCATTTATTAGTAGAACTCAACTTCAAATGGTAAAAACAAAAGAAATGTTTACGGTTTAGACACATGGCTCTCACAGCCAATGTTGTGCGCAATCAGCATACAGCTCACTTCACTTGCCCTTGCTTTATGCACGTATCACTTCAGTCATACCAATAGGAAACAAATGACAGATGAAAATCAGCAGAAAGTGGCAAATTTGTGCATAGACAACAGTCAACAAAATGTCTCGTGGGCTGCATGTTGCCCACCACTGGACTGGACCATCACAATCTTTTAACTAAAATGTTGCTCAAAATATAAATTTCAACAGAAGATCTTACCTCCTTGGCCTTACTTACGGTGTCTTCGTGCCACTCAGCTCTTACACAAGATTTATCGGTAAACAATTCAGTTATACTTGCATCTTGTATCATCCCTATGAAGAAATAAACCAAGCAACACAAATTCAGATAAACTACATGATATGGGGAAAGCTAAATACACCTCTTGGCCTAACATTAGATGAGAATGCCATCTCTCCCCACTGGAGCGGATTTGCCCATGTCCTTCGATTTATCCCTCAAAGCCCAGATTATAGAAGCGCCTTTAAATACGCAATTGAAACTAAGTGGGCTGTTTTTAATATGTACACAGGATCATTTTTCGAACTGAAACACTATACAAACTTGAACTATCTGCAAGTATACATTCTCTATGCGCAAAAATGAATTGGTAAATGCCTGGCAGCACCTTGCTGCAGAAATGCAGTAAAATATGGTTCACAATTCAAAGGCAGCTTTACTTTTAAAAACAATATAAAACGCTGGTATCAAACCAGCTAGCTGTACTAGTGTCGTGTCTGCGCAGATAAATCCAGTTTTATGCCAAATTCCTTCATATGGAATTGAAGCAAACATAATGGACAAATGTATATCACTTGTGAAAGTATTGAGACAAAGACAAGTGAACTCTACAGCAGCCTGAAGTACAAATAAATGTCTGCTGTTTCCCTCAAATTTCTTGGGCTACAAGAAATCAGCAGTGAAATTACAGTATGCCCCATAAAGTGAATTTGACCACGTATTGATTGTGATATTGCACACCAGTCCTTTCATTTAGTTTGATGTAAATATCATGGCAGTTAACTGGATTTGATTTCATAATCAAACTCCTATAATGAAAACATAGAAACAGACAATAGGAGCAGGTTCAGGCTACTTGGCCCTTCGAGCCTCCTCCGCCATTCATTATGATATTGACTGATTATCCAACTCAAGAGCCTGATCCCACCTTACCCCCCATATCCTTTGATCCCCTTCGCCCCAAGTGCTACATCTAATTGCTTCTTGAAAAACAAACAATGATTTGGCCTCAACTACTTTCCGTGGTAGTGAATTCCACAGGTTGATCGCTCTATACAGTGAAAATTTAACAGCTTCGTAATCACATCTGTCATTATGCCATTTACTGCAGCACTGCTTCACCATTGCAGATTTCAATCGAGATCATTATGTGCAGAATATACATACAGAATAAAAAGTTTATTAGAGTCACAAGTAGGCTTACATTAACACTGCAATGAAGTTACAGTGAAAATCCTCCAGTCACCACACCCTAGTGCCTGTTCAAGTACACCGAGGAAGAATTAGCATGGCCAATGCACCTAACCAGCAAGTCTTTGGACTGTGGGAGGAAACCCCCGCAGACACAGAAGAAAACATGCAGACAGTTACCCAAGCTGGTAATTGAACCTAGATCCCTAGCACTGTGAGGCAGCACTGTGCTACCATGCCACCCCAGAGTATACTACTCACATCTGTCCTGGTAGAAGCAAACATTTTTGTAGAATCAAGCCAGTAATTTAACCCAAATTGGTATCAAGTCAAAGCCCAAAGGTACAGCCACTTGTAGTTTCCTGACGACACTTGCATATTATATACACAAAGTATACAAAAAACAACGAAGTTCCATTGCTTAGAAATAATGCATTAAAATATTGCATGAAAAACAAGAGAGCATGTGATTAACTCAATTTACATGTAATTCTGGAGTCCAGGAGGCCAGCTAAAAGCAATAATTTATTTTGAAAAATGGTACACCTGTTTTACATGTAAATATAGTCCTTCAAATTTCATTTGTCAGGCTGCAACCCATGAGGTTTACAATCTTATTGCAATATGCACATATTACAACTATAACTCAGTTTACATACACGTGTTACAAAAGTTGACGTAATATCCTATTTTGAAGAGCTTTGCTTAAGCAACTCAATCCATAGGATATATCCTAAAATCTGAACATAGAGAATCTTTGAACACAACTAAAATGTGTGAATTTTGACATTTTGAAAAGTATACTAATCTTCATATTTGACATTCTAGAGAGACACTTACCAAAATTTCAAAAGTGCTTGAGCTATTCCAGGGGATGTCCAAAAAAACTCAAGGAGATGCATTCAGCTTGCCTTACAAGATGATGGATAAGAAATGCAGACTGACAACACAGCCCACATAATCTTCAAGCCATCACGAGGAAGCTATTGTGACATCATAAAATAGCTTGACTACCATTTGTGGCTAAAGTCCTCAAAACAAGTATGAGATACCAGCTGCATCTCAGCAGGTTAAGTTTTCAAAACCAGAACAGCCCATCACTTTAATGGAGCAAAAATTAGGGGTAGGAATCAAGAGGTCCAAACTATCATTTTTTTGTCTGAAAAAAAAAAAGGAACCCCTAGAACATTACTTTAGTTGGGTAAACGGAGGGAGAATTTAGCATAGCCAGTACACCTAATCAGCACTTCTTTCAAACTGTGGGAGGAAACCAGAGCACCCGGAGGAAACCCATGCAGACAGACACCCAAGCCAGGAATCGAACCCAGGTCTTTGGCGTTGAGGCAGCAGTGCTATCCACTATGCCACTCCATTTACTTTAAATGCAATGAATAGTTTTGCTTTATGATCCAATTTTTCCTCAAAAGCATTGCACTGTTTATAGTTTCAGAAACAATATTAAAAGAAACAGAGCTCAGGACAACTCACTTGATTGTAACTCAAGCAGATTTTAATATTTGGGACTGTATATTATTCCACAAGAGTCAGGAACCACACATGTACGTACATCCAGAATGCCACATCATTCACTACTGCGCCACAATCAATCATTCTGCAGCACACTATGCAATCTGTTGAAATACACAAGGGGAGCTTCGATATTTGTGTCTGATAAAGCGATTATTTCAGACTTCTGCGAACCACATGCCACAATATTGTAGCGTAAAATCCAAGTGTTATAAACAAAATAGAATGCAGAATAGATTGCAAAAGAATCAAATATATTAACGCCTGGGAAAGGGGGAAAAAAAATGGATCGTGCGACACTGAAATGGATGCTGCTGCAATAAGGAATGCACAGTTGCAATCCGTGATACATGTCATGGAGGTATTTGTGAAGTTTAGATGAAATTCAAATTGACATTCAGTAGTTTTCTAAAAAGGTACCTCGAAGAATCAGTTACATTCTTTTGTGGACAGGAAAAATAGATATAGATTTTTGGGCGGCACGGTAGCACAGTGGTTAGCACTGCTGCTTCAGAGCTCCAGGGTCCCGGGTTCGATTCCCGGCTCGGGTCACTGTCTGTGTGGAGTTTGCACATTCTCCTCGTGTCTGCGTGGGTTTCCTCCGGGTGAACAAAAGAACAAAGAACAGTACAGCACAGGAAACAGGCCCTTCGGCCCTCCAAGCCTGTGCCGCTCCTTGGTCCAACTAGACCAATAGTTTTGGTCCGGTGCTCCGGTTTCCTCCCACAGTCCAAAGATGTGCGGGTTAGGTTGATTGGCCAGGTTAAAAATTGCTCCTTAGAGTCCTGGGATGTGTGGATTAGCGGGTAAATATGTGGGGGTAGGGCCTGGGTGGGATTGTGGTCGGTGCAGACTCGATGGGCCGAATGGCCTTCTTCTGCACTGTAGGGTTTCTATGATCTTTTTAACAGCTGGAAGATCAGTAAAGGCGACAGTAAAAACCCAGATAAATGAGAAATTCAGAACATCGGCAACCCTAAATCAAGCCATCAGATCCACCAATATGATTTTCAATGCTTGAGGCAGGAACCAGGTGAGTCTGTTGATAATTTCTTAATGAGATTGAGAAATGTAACCAGCAAACATAACTTCAAACAAACAGGTGAAAAGCTGGTCGATCAGTTCATTTCGAGCAACATACACTGAGGTACAAAATGGTCTGATTGGACAGACAAGCTGGACAGCACGGGGGGTAGCACAGTGGTTAGCACTGCTGCCTCACAGCACCAGGGACCCAGGTTCGATTCCCGGCTTGGGTCACTGTCTATATGGAACTTGCACATTCTGTGTGTTTCCTCCCACAGTCTGAAAGACACGCTGGTTAGATGCATTGACCCAAACAGGCATTGAAGTGTGGCAACTAGGGGAATTTTGCAGTAACTTCATTGCAGTGTTAAATGTAAGCCTTACTTGACTAAATAAACAAACTTTACTTTTTAAACTTCATCTCAGGCTACAGATACTGCCAGAGCACATGAAGCCATGACTTGACAGATGAAGATGCTGGTTATCCAAACAACTAACCTTCAGTTAAGTCAAGGCAAAGGCAGCAAGGTAGATGCAGTAAAACAGCAATAAAATATATATCAGGAGAAAGAAAACTGTGGATGGCAAGCTCATAGGCAGAAAAAAATGCTCTCCATACAGATAAAACTGCAGCGTTGTGGAAAGTCACTGGAAAAAGATGTGCAGAACAAAGAAAGATGATGATTAATCAAATTACTGAGTCAGAGCAACAGGGCAAATGAGAAGAAAAAGAAAGCAAAATATCCATACCCTGGAAGATGGGGCATTTAAGAACACAAACACAAGAACTATACAACTGCATGAAATGTCTGGTTGTGACAGTTCTCAGGGAAAAGAAATTCACAACCATTCAGATCAGAAAGTGGGGGGGGGGGGGGGATAAAGTCCACAACTACAAATCTGAAACTTGATACCAGAGCACAGCATAACATTATCCCACTCAGACTATACTAGAATCATAGAAACCCTACAGTGCAGAAGGAGGCCATTCGGCCCATCGAGTCTGCACCGACCACAATCCCACCCAGGCCCTACCCCCACATATTTTACCCGCTAATCCCTCTAACCTACACATCCCAGGACTCTAAGGGGCAATTTTTTTTTTTTAACCTGGCCAATCAACCTAACCCGCACATCTTTGGACTGTGGGAGGAAACCGGAGCACCCGGAGGAAACCCACGCAGACACGAGGAGAATGTGCAAACTCCACACAGACAGTGACCCGAGCCGGGAATCGAACCCGGGACCCTGGAGCTGTGAAGCAGCAGTGCTAACCACTGTGCTACCGTGCCGCTAGAAGATCTTTACTGAAAATTTTACAGAAAAAAATTATCCAAAGATAGATGCTCTGAAATGTAGCAACTTCATGCTGACAGCATATGGTAGGACGGAGATTCAACAGCCAGAAATCACCCAAGTCAGAGGGACGAACAAAAAGGAAAAACATTAACTGCACATTTTACATCAGTGAAACGGATGCTACCCTGGAGTTCAGTTGTAGCCAATCTCAGCAAACCATAAGACATAGGAGGAGGCATCACTAAGGATTGAGGTAATACATCGATTGAAAAAACACTGGTCAGAGGCAAGAAAGATCTGGTCCAAATATATTTAAACCGAGTTAGATACTTTGAATGAGTATCAATATCACCAAAAAGTACTAACATCAGCAACATCCAAAGATGTGCAGGTTCGGTGGATTGACCATATTAACTTGCTCCTTAATGTCCCATTGTTAGGGGGATTAGTGGGGTTACAGCGATAGGACGGGGATGGACCTGGGAAAGATGCTCTGCCAGAGAGTCGGGGCAGACTTGATGGGTCGAATGGCCTCCTTCTGCACTGTAGGGATCCTATGTACAATATTGTCAGTACAGCATGTCAACTCACAGCAATGGATACCAAATCCATGAGGTGGACTGTGAATAATGAAAAATTAAGACTAAAATTTGAGTAATATATAAAAAAATGTTAATAATCAGAGCCGTTATACTGATCAACATTCAAGATACATGGGAGCAATGGACAAATAATGAGAGAAGTCAGTTTGATACATAGGAAACACCAGAATTGGTGTAGAGCCATTCCTCCAATCATAGATTCTGTCCCCCATGCTCATTGCTCCGAGTACAGGTTTGCCAGATCTTCCTCCAGAAACAGATGAACAGCAATGGCAGGAACCTATTAGAAGTAAAGGACCAGTTATCCTGGCCTGTCCCATTCGACCCATCGAGTCTGCACCGACTCTCCGACAGAGCATCTTTCCCAGGTCCATCCCCGTCCTATCCCTGTAACCCCACTAATCCCCCTAACCATGGGACATTAAGGGGCAAGTTAATATGGTCAATCCACCTAACCAGCACGTACTGGAAACTTTCGACTATAAAGTCAACATCCTCTGGAACGTTGAGGAACAAAAGAAACAAAATGGTGGGAACCCTTGCTCCTGCATTCCATGAGGAAGCATTCATAGGTCCTTTGCTTCTGACACAAACATTGTCTCGATCTACCACCAGGATCAGTCCCCAATCCTCTATCGCTGGAGACTACAATTTAAAGTACAAACAATCGTTACTCAGCCATCAGTTCTCACAAAGTGCTTCAAGAACTGCCATAATGTATGATACTATATGATAAAACGGTTGTGTGGAAGGTGATTAATTCTACAACAGGCTGATAATCTGCCATTAAAGGTTAATTTGCAAATGCATGTTCATACATCACTCTTCTGAATATGACATAGCCAAAGATAAACGTTAATACAGGATGTTGGATGACTGAAGACCTCCAAACTGGTTGCACTTTTGAAATGCCCATCCCTAATTGCCCTCGAGAAACTGGTGGTGAGCTGCCTTCTTGAACCACTGCAGTCCAGGAAGGTGTAGGTACAATCACAGTGGCGTCAGGGAGGGAATTCCAGGATTTCAACCCAATGACGATGAAGGAAGGCGATATATTTCCAAGTCAGGATGGTGAGTGACTTGGAGGGGAGTTTCCAAGTGGAAGCATTCCCATGGTTCTGCTGCACTTGTCCTAGATGGTAGGGGTTGCAGATTGAGGTGGTGTTCTTGGAATTGTCTTGGTGAGTTCTTGTAGTGCATCTTGTAGATTGTACAAACTGCTGCCACTGTGCATTGATGGAGAGTAAATGTTTGTGGATGGGACAAGTTGAATTTGTTCCGTTTCTTATGGTCAGGACATTTCTGGGCAATTTTCTATATTGGCAGGTAGATGCCAGTGCTGTAGCTGCACTGAAACACCTGGCCCAGGTGCATGTCAAGTTTTAGAACATAGAACATAGAAAGCCACAGCACAAACAGGCCCTTCGGCCCACAAGTTGCGCCGATCACATCCCCACCTCTAGGCCTATCTATAGCCCTCAATCCCATTAAATCCCATGTACTCATCCAGAAGTCTCTTAAAAGACCCCAACGAGTTTGCCTCCACCACCACCGACGTCAGCCGATTCCACTCACCCACCACCCTCTGAGTGAAAAACTTACCCCTGACATCCCCCCTGTACCTACCCCCCAGCACCTTAAACCTGTGTCCTCTCGTAGCAACCATTTCAGCCCTTGGAAATAGCCTCTGAGAGTCTACCCTATCCAGACCTCTCAACATCTTGTAAACCTCTATCAGGTCACCTCTCATCCTTCGTCTCTCCAGGGAGAAGAGACCAAGCTCCCTCAACCTATCCTCATAAGGCATGCCCCCCAATCCAGGCAACATCCTTGTAAATCTCCTCTGCACCCTTTCAATGGCTTCAACATCTTTCCTGTAATGAGGTGACCAGAACTGCGCGCAGTACTCCAAGTGGGGTCTAACCAGGGTCCTATAAAGCTGCAGCATTATCTCCCGACTCCTAAACTCAATCCCTCGATTAATGAAGGCCAGTACGCCGTACGCCTTCTTGACCGCATCCTCCACCTGCGAGGCCGATTCAAGAGTCCTATGGACCCGGACCCCAAGGTCCTTCTGATCCTCTACACTGCTAAGAATGGTACCCTTCATATTATACTGCTGCTTCATCCCATTGGATCTGCCAAAATGGATCACCACACACTTTTCCGGGTTGAAGTCCATCTGCCACTTCTCCGCCCAGTCTTGCATTCTATCTATGTCTCGCTGCAACTTCTGACATCCCTCCAAACTATCCACAACACCACCTACCTTGGTGTCGTCAGCAAACTTACCAACCCATCCCTCCACTTCCTCATCCAGGTCATTTATGAAAATGACAAACAGCAAGGGTCCCAGAACAGATCCCTGGGGCACTCCACTGGTCACTGACCTCCATGCAGAGAAAGACCCCTCCACAGCCACTCTCTGCCTTCTGCAGGCAAGCCAGTTCTGGATCCACAAGGCAACAGCCCCTTGGATCCCATGCCCTCTCACTTTCTCAAGAAGTCTTGCATGGGGGACCTTATCGAACGCCTTGCTGAAGTCCATATAGACCACATCCACCGCTCTTCCTTCGTCAATGTGTTTGGTCACATTTTCAAAGAACTCAACCAGGCTCGTAAGGCACGACCTGCCCTTGACAAAGCCGTGCTGACTACTTTTGATCATACTAAACTTCTCTAGATGATCATAAATCCTGTCTCTCAGGATCCTCTCCATCAACTTACCAACCACTGAGGTTAGACTCACCGGTCGGTAATTTCCCGGGCTGTCCCTGTTCCCTTTCTTGAATATAGGGACCACATCTGCAATCCTCCAGAACCTCTCCCGTCTCCATCGACGATGCAAAGATCATCGCCAAAGGCTCCGCAATCTCCTCCCTCGCCTCCCACAGTAACCTGGGGTACATCCCATCCGGTCCCGGCGACTTACCAACCTTGATGCCATTCAATAGTTCCAACACATCCTCTTTCTTTATGTCCACATGCTCGATCCTTTCTGTCCACCGCAAACCAGCAGTACAACCACCCAGATCCCTTTCCACCGTGAATACCGAGGTAAAGTATTCATTAAGCAGCTCCGCCATTTCTAACGGTTCCGCACAAACTTTTCCCCCTTCACCTTTCAAGGGTCCTATGCCTTCACATCTCATCCTTTTACTCTTGACATATTTGTAGAAAGCCTTGGGATTCTCCTTAATCTTACCCGCCAAGGCCTTCTCATGACCCCTTCTCGCTCTCCTAATTTCCTTCTTAAGCTCCTTCCTACATCCCGTATACTCCTCTAAATCCTTAACACCTCCTAGCTCTCTGAACCTTCTGTACGCCTCTCTTTTCTTATTCACCAGGTTCATCACAACCTTCGTGCACCACGGTTCCCGTACCCTACCAACACCCCCGTCTCATCGGAACGTTGTCATGCAGAGCTCCAGACAAACATTCCTTGAAAATCCTCCACTTTCCTTCGGTACTTTTCCCCAAGAATGCCTCCTTCCAATTTACCCGTCTAATTTCCTCCCTGATGACACTGTATTTCCCTTTACTCCAGAGAAACACTTTCCTAGCCTGCCTGATCCTATCTCTTTCCAATGCTATCGTGAAGGAGATAGAATTATGATCGCTATCCCCAAGATGCTCACCCACCGAGAGATCCTCCACCTGTCCAGGTTCATTAGCCAGCACCAGATCAAGTACAGCCTCTCCTCTAGTAGGCTTATCCACATACTGTGTCAGGAAACTCTCCTGGACACACCTAACAAACTCCTCTCCATCCAAACCCCTAGCCCTAGGGATATTCCAATCTATGTTTGGGAAATTAAAATCTCCCATCACGACAACTCTGTTATTCCTACATCTCTCCAGGATCTGTTTCCCCATCTGCTCCTCAACATCTCTGTTACTATTGGGCGGCCTATAGAAAACACCCAGCAACGTTACCGACCCCTTCCTGTTCCTAACCTCCACCCACAGAGACTCCGTAGTCAATCCCTCCACGGCGTCCACCTTCTCTACAGCCGTGACACTATCCCTGATCAACAGTGCCATTCCCCCCCCCTCTCTTGCCTCCCTCCCTGTCCTTCCTGAAACATCTAAAACCCGGCACCTGAAGCACCCAGTCCTGTCCCTGAGACATCCAAGTCTCCGTAATGGCCACCACATCACAATTCGAAGCAGCAATCCACGCTCTAAGCTCATCCACTTTATTCACTACACTCCTGGCATTAAAATAGACACATCTCAGACCTTCAGCCTGAGCACTTCCCTTCTCCATCACTCGTCTAACCTCCCTCTTACCCTGTTTACATTCCTTATCAATTTGCGAGCTAACCTCCTCGCTCTCAGTCCCCTCATTTCGATTCCCTCCCCCCAACCTTTCTAGTTTAAAGTCTCTCCAGTAGCCTTAGCCAACCTTCCTGCCAGGATATTGGTCCCCCTGGGATTCAAGTGCCACCCGTCTTTTTTAAACAGGTCACACCTGCCCCTAAAGAGGTCCCAATGATCCAAGTACCCAAATCCTTGTCCCTTGCTCCAGTCCCTCAGCCACGCATTCATTCTCCACCGATTCCTGTTCTCACTCTCCCGCGGCACAGGCAGCAATCCCGAGATTTTGAAGCACAAATTTTCAGTACCATTGGCAAATATTGTCAGGACCCATTGCCTTTGCAGTATCCAGTGTCTTCAGCCATTTCTTGACATCATGTGAAGAATTGGCTGAAGAACAGCATCTGCAATGCTGGGGACTTCTGGAGGAGCAAGAGAAGGATAATTGACTCAGCATTTTTGTCTAAAATTTTTTGCAAAAGCTTAGTTGCACTGGGCCCCCTCATTGTTGAGGATCAGGTTCTTTGTAGAGCTTTCTTTCCAGCGAGTTGTTAAATTGTCCACCAGAATTCATAACTAGATGCAGCAGGATTGCAGAGCTTAAGATCTGATCCAATGATTGTGAAATTGCTTTGCTGCTTATCACTTGCTGCTTGGCACACAAACAGTCCATTGTTACAGCTTCACCAGGCATTTTTAGGTATGCCTGACGCTGCACTTGGCATGCCCTCTTCATTTGAAATCATGAGTCGCAAGTCATGAACATTAAAAAAAAATAAACTGGACCAGATGCAATTATTACAACACAAGAGTAGGCCATTTAGCACATTGTGTCTATGTCATCGCTTATGAAGTTATTCAATTAGTTCTAGTCCACCACTCTTTGCATTTGTGCTGTTACCTAAATGAGGAAACCTAAAAACATTGTAACATTACCGTCTGGATTTATGTTGAATGTGATTGCATCACTGAATAAAGGAGTTAATGAAAATGAACACGGAATTCCCAAAAATCAACCCTCAATAAAATCTTACATTGTTATGTACATGCACACGTAACAATTTTTAAAATTCATTCACAGGACGTGGACATCGCTAGCAAGGTTAGCATTCATCACCAGTCCCCAATTGCTCTTGAACTGAATGGCTTGATCGGCCATTTAAACTACATATAGCTCCAGATGCACCATACTTGGATCTGGAGCTACATGTAGGCAAGGCCAGGTAAAGATAGCAGATTCTTTTCCCTGAAGCACATTAGTGAGCCAGATGGGTCTTTACAACAGTCAGTGACAGCTGTAGTGGTCACCACTACTAACTTTTAATTCTGGAGTTTTAAAAACTTAATTGAATTTAAATTCCACAGGATTTGAGCATGCCCAGAGCATTAGCTTGTGCTCCTGGATTATAACACCACTATACAAACATCCCTCCCTCCCTTCGACAAAATTAAAGCTACTCTTTCTGGCACTGACAAGAATTTAGTTCCAACTCCATCAACTGCGCTAGCTATTCTCCTCTGGCAAAAAGTAATTTACTTGGACTTTCATAAGGTCCTCCATAATAGACTAATGAATAAAGTCAAAGAATATACAAGTCAGGGAACATGGCAAAATGGATTGCTAGCTAACTCCAAGACAGAAAGCAGAGTGGACGTAAAATATATTTATTCAGAATGGCAGAGTGTGGGAAATGGTGTTCCAGAAGAATTAGTGCTGCAACCACTGGTTTATAATTTAATCAAGAACAATTTGTGGAGTACTGGGTGATATTGGGAATTGGTAACTAACACGGAGGAGGATGGCACCAAATTACAAGACATTAATAAACTATTAGTATAAAAGATTAATGTTAAATATATAGTTTACATCAAAGACATAGGAGCACATAAGAGCATGGAGATCGATTGTTCCATGTAGAGACTACATTATAAATAGTTAGCACTATGCTCAATAAAAGATAGAATTTGCTAATAGTATTGCCTCTAACCTTATCTGGGAGTCCAGGACCACGACTACCTCATACTAGGCCAAAGACAACAGTGATTGCTAAAATTGTAGAATGGGCAAACGAAGCTCATCACAGATGGTAGCAAGAATAGGATGGTCACTTCTTTGGAGAATGCAAATTTCGGTAGGGGAGAAAAACGAAGGAATCTCCGAGCATCAATAAATTGAATCATTAAAACTTGCACCATAGGTTAGCAAGGGCATATATTAAAAAAACAAGCATTAGGCTTTATTTCCAGAAGGATAGAATTGAAAATAGAAAGTATCAAACCTTGATTAGGTCACATCTAAAGTACTGTATAGTTCTGATAACCATATTAATAGGATATTAGAAATATAGGAGAATGATATAGAAGGTATACAGTATAGAAGAGGCCATTTGGCCCATCGAGTCTGTACTGATCACAATCCCACCCAGGCCCTATTCCCGTAACCCACATATTTACCCTGCTTATCCCTGACACTAGGGTCAATTTAGCATGGCCAATCAACCTAACCCGCACATCTTTGGACTGTGGGAGGAAACCGGAGCACCCGGAGGATACTCATGCAGACACAGGGAGAAAGTGCAAACTCCATGCAGACAGTGACCAAGGCCGGAATTGAACCTGGGTTCCTGGTGCTGAGGTAGCAGTGCTAACCACTGTGCCACCCAGGTCAGAGATTTACAGAGGTGATACCAGAAATAAGTGGGTTTAATCAGGAAAGCACAAACATGCAGGGTTCCTTTTCTCTTGAAAAAGGCAGCTGAGAGATGATCAAATACAAGACTTAAAGTAGAAAAATCCAATAGGGTAGAGATGCTTATTTTGAATGTCCAATGAGTGGTGAGAATATAGGACTCAGTAGGACAGCGACCCGGCTTGGGTCACTGTCTGTGTGGAGTTTGCGCATTCTCCTCGTGTCTGCGTGGGTTTCCTCCGGGTGCTCCGGTTTCCTCCCACAGTCCAAAGATGTGCGGGTTAGGTTGATTGGCCATGCTAAAAAAAAAATTGCCCTTAGTGTCCTGAGATGTGTAGGTTAGAGGGATTAGCGGGTAAATCTGTAGGGATATGGGGGTAGGGCCTGGGTGGGATTGTGGTCGGTGCAGACTCGATGGGCCGAATGGCCTCTTTCTGTACTGTAGGGATTCTATGATAGTACCACAGGGATGTATTAAATGCATCTATACTATTTGTTTCAAAGGGAAACTGGGCAAGCATGTGAGGGAGAAAGGAATGGATGGTCACGATGATAGATTCAGATGAGAAAAGATGAGAGCAGCCTCACATGGAATGCAAATGCTGGCATTGCCTGGTTGGGCCAAATGACCTGCTTCTGTGCTGCAAATTCTTTTTAATGGTGTACAATATCAGTTTTGCCTTGCGTAGGTTGTTCCAAATAGTTAATTTGCTTTCTGTCTCTACCTCTTCATCTAAAGTGTTGGATTTGGTTGTGGGAGAGCACTTTGGAGATAGTGACCACAATTCGGTGTCTTTTGTTATTGCAATGGAGAGGGAGAGGGCCATACGGCAGGGCATAGTTTACAATTGGGGGGGGGGAGGTAATTATGATGCAATCAGGCAGGAATTAGGAAGCATAGGATGGGAACAAAAATTGTCAGGCAAAGGCACTAATGATAAGTGGAACCTTTTCAAGGAACAAATACTGTGTGTCCTTGATAGGTATGTCTCTGCCAGGCAGAGAGGAAATGGCCGAGTGAGGAAACTATAGTTCACAAAAGAGGTGGAATGTCTTGTCAAGAGGAAGAAGGAAGCGTATGTTAGGTTGAGAAAACAAGGTTCAGTTGGCTCGATGGAGGGTTACAAGTTAGCAAGAAATGAGCTGAAAAAGGGGCTTCGGAGAGCTAGGAGGGGGCATGAGAAGTCCTTGGCGGGTCGGCTCAAGGAAAACCCCAATGCTTTTTACTCTTATGTGAGGAATAAAAGAATGACCAGGGTGAGGCTGGGTCCGGTCAAGGACGGCACTGGGAATTTGTGCATGGAGTCAGAAGAGATAGGAGAGGTGATGAATGAATACTTTTCTTCAGTGTTCACCAAGGAGAGGGGCCATGTTTTTGAGGAAGAGAGGGTGTCACAGGCGGATAGGCTGGAGGAAGTAGATGTTCGGAGGGAAGATGTACTAGCAATTTTGAATAAACTGAAAGTTGATAAGTCCCCTGGGCCTGATGAAATATATCCTAGGATTCTTTGGGAGGCAAGGGATGAGATAGCAGAGCCTTTGGCTTTGATCTTTGCGTCCTCACTGTCCACGGGGGTGGTGCCAGAGGACTGGAGAGTGGCGAATGTGGTTCCTCTGTTTAAGAAAGGGAATAGAAATGACCCTGGTAATTATAGGCTGGTTAGTCTTACTTCGGTGGTCGGTAAATTGATGGAAAAGGTCCTTAGGGATAGGATTTACGACCATTTAGAAAGATGCAGCTTAATCCGGGATAGTCAGCATGGATTTGTGAAGGGCAAGTCTTGCCTCACAAATTTGATAGAATTTTTTGAGGAGGTAACTAAGTGTGTAGATGAAGGTAGTGCGGTTGATGTCATATACATGGATTTTAGTAAGGCGTTTGATAAAGTCCCCCACGGTCGGCTTATGAAGAAAGTAAGGATGTGTGGGATAGAGGGAAGTTTGGCCGATTGGATAGGTAACTGGCTATCTAACAGTAGGTAACTGGCTATCTAACAGAAGACAGAGGGTGGTGGTGGATGGAAAATTTTCAGACTGGAAACCAGTTACCAGCGGAGTGCCACAGGGATCAGTGTTTGATCCTCTGCTATTTGTAATTCTTATAAATGACTTGGAGGAGGGGGCTGAAGGGTGGATCAGTAAATTTGCTGATGACACCAAGATTGGTGGAGTAGTGGATGAGGTGGAGGGCTGTTGTAGGCTGCAAAGAGATATAGATAGGATGCAGAGCTGGGCTGAAAAATGGCAAATGGAGTTTAACCCTGACAAATGCGAGGTGATTCATTTTGGTAGGACAAATTTAAATGTGGATTACAGGGTCAAACGTAGGGTTCTGAAGAATGTGGAGGAACAGAGAAATCTTGGGGTTCATATCCATAGATCTCTGAAGGTTGCCACTCAAGTGGATAGAGCCGTGAAGAAGGCCTATAGTGTGTTGGCATTCATTAACAGGGGGTTTGAGTTTAAGAGCCATGGGGTTATGCTGCAACTGTACAGGACCTTGGTGAGACCACATTTGGAATATTGTGTGCAGTTCTGGTCACCTCACTACAAGAAGGATGTGGAGACACTGGAAAGAGTGCAAAGGAGATTTACCAGGATGCTGCCTGGTTTGGAGGGTAGGTCTTATGAGGAAAGGTTGAGGGAACTTGGGCTTTTCTCTGTGGAGCGGAGGAGGTTGAGAGGAGACTTGATAGAGGTTTATAAGATGATGAGGGGGATAGATAGAGTGAACGTTCAAAGACTATTTCCTCGGGTGAATGGAGCGGTAACTAGGGGGCATAACTATAGGTTTCATGGTGGGAGATATAGGAAGGATGTCCGAGGTAGGTTCTTTACGCAGAGAGTGGTTGGGGTGTGGAATGGACTGCCTGCAGGGATAGTGGAGTCAGAAACTTTAGGAACATTTAAGAAGCTATTGGATAGGCACATGGAGTACTTCGGGATGATAGGGAGGAAATACCTTGATCTGGGTTTCAGACAAAGCTCGGCACAACATCGTGGGCCGAAGGGCCTGTTCTGTGCTGTACTGTTCTATGTACACCTTTATCACATTAAGGAGCGAGTTCTCAAATTCCCTTTGCTCAAGCAGCTTAGAACCTTCTTGCACACACAAAACATGAGCTCTACTTGCTTTGCTTTCTATTTCCCAGAAAAGTCATTAAGAAACTTCAATCTAATTTTAAAGCCCTTAAAAAATATCAACCCAGTCTGTGATGTGCATTTCTCTGACTTCCAGTTTAACAATTCCCCATTGGAGACCATGGAAATAATCATATTTACGTAACAAAAATCTGCCTATTTGCAAGGTACATCGAAAGAACTTGGCAAAAAAACTCCTAATAGTCGTACAAGTGTCAAGTAGAACTGAATTTATGGAGTAGGTCATAAAACATCTGCAACATCAATTTAAAACAAATTCAGATACAAGAATCTGCTCCACATGCTTCAATCATTGCTAAAAGCATATAATGGGACAACAGCTTGCAAAAGGTTACAAGAACAAGGAGTGCTGAGGATCTTGGTGTACAAGTAAAACACTAACGAGTAAAACACTACTATTGCCACCACAGAGATTTTGTGGAGGGAATCCACTTAAACATGATATCTGAATCATAAAATTGGACCAAAACCTGGTCCCAAAAGTAGAATGTGGGCACAATGTCCATTTTGATTTCACCGTTTCAATCTGTGACTGCTCATGTGATGAGTGGAGACACCAGAAGATGCTTTTCTTTACCTGAAGAGTGGCCCATACTAGAATTCAACACAGGTTGATGACAGAATTCAAGGCTTTTCTAGTCTGTACGATGCAATTTCTTGACAAGGGATTTGAGTGAGACCAACTTTGTTGTTTATTCTAAATACCTTGTATAAGGTGACGGCAAGCAGTCTTCTTGAACCGCAGCAGTCGATGTGTTGTAGGAACACTATTAGAAAGTTAGTTCCAGGATTTTAACCAAGTGACAATGAAGGAACAGTGATTAGTTCCAAGTCAAGATGGTGTGATTTGCCAGGGATTCATGAATGGCAGTGTTCCCATGCATCTGCTTCCATTATCCTTCTTGATGTTGAGGCCATAACTTTGGAAGGTGCTGTTGATGGAGCCTTGGTAAGTCGCTGCAGTGCACCTTGTAGATGGTAACAAACTGCTGTCACTGCGCACCACTGGGGAAGGAGTGAATGTTTAAGGTGGCTGGTGGGGTGCAGACCAAGCAGGCTGCTTTGTCCTGGATGGTTTCAAGTATTGCTGGGAGCCAGACTGATCTAGGCAAGTAGAATATTCCATCACACGCCTGACTTATACCTTGTGGATGGTGGCCAGGTTTTGGGGATGGAGGAGAGCTACTCACTGCAGAATTCCCAGCCACTGACCTGTTCTTGTGGCCTCAGTATTTACATAACTAGTCCAGTACAATTCCTCATCAATGGTAATCCCCAAAATATTGATAATGGGAGATTAATTGCTGGCAATAGTGTTAATATCATGGGGAGAAAGTTAGATTCTCTATTGTTGGAAATAGTCATTACCTGGCACTTACATGGTGTGACTGTTACTTGCCAATGATCAGCTCAAGTCTGTGTGTCAGAGCTATTCAGTATCAGAGGGGTCATCAGTCAATTGGCAAACACTGACACATCCAACCTCATGTTGGATGGAAGATTAATGATGAAGCATTTGAAGATGGTTAGGCTGACTTCGAACTATCGCAACCATCTTCCTTTGCACTAGATGTGACTCTTGGGAGTTTCCAAACCTGCAACATCCCCACTCCCCCCACAAAATCCATTACTTCAATTTTGCCCAGCCCCTTGATACCACACTTGCCAAATGCTGTCTTGATGTCAAAGGCTCTTGGATGCAAAGCGATGAGTATCATATGCAGACCAAGACCACAAGTTCTGGCCAAAGCCAAACTAAGCATATCGTGCTGTGCAAGTGCCCTTTGATAGCACTGTTGTGATACTTAAGGGCAGCATGGTGGAACAGTGGTTAGCACTGCTACCTCACAGCATCAGGGACCCGTGTTTCCACATGGATCACTGTCATAGAATCATAGAACCCTATTGTCTGTGTGGAGTTTGCACGTTCTCCCCGTGTCTGCATGGGTTTCCTCCGGGTGCTCTGGTTTCCTCCCACAGTCCAAAAGACATGCTGGTTAGGTGCATTGGCCATGCTAAATTCTCCCTCAGTGCACCCGAACAGGCGCCGGAGTGTGGCAACTAGGAGATTTTCACAGTATCATTGCAGTGTTAATATAAGCCTACTTGTGACATGAATAAATAAACTTAACTAAACTTTCATCATTTTTCCAATGATCAGGATTAAACTGATTGGTGGTGGTGGTAGATGGCCAGATTGGATTTGGCTTTTGTGGACAGGACATACCTGGCAATTTTCCCCCACTTTGCCAGGCAGATGTCAGTGTTATAGATGTACTGGAACTGTGTAGCTAGTTCTGAAGCACAAGTCTTCAGCTACTGCCAAGATGCTTTCAGGGCACAAAGCCAGTTTCTTCTCATGATATCACACCAGTGAATCAAATTGCCAGAAGACTGGCATCTGTGATACTGGGAACTTCAGGAGGACGACGAGGTGGTCATCCATTCAGCATTTCAGACGGAATATAGTTACAAATATTTTCACATGGTCTTTTGCCACACCCATCATGGAGGACAGGAATGTTTGCGGAGCCTCCTCCTCCAGTTAGTTAGTTGTTTTAACACAATTCACAACTGGATGTAGTAGGACGGCAGAGTTTTGATTTAGAACATAGAACATAGAAAAGCTACAGCACAAACAGGCCCTTCGGCCCACAAGTTGCGCCGAACATGTTCCCACCTACTAGGCTTACCTATAACCCTCTATCTTACTAACTTCCATGAACTTATCCAAAAGTCTCTTAAAAGACCGCATCGAATCCGCCTCCACCACCACTACCAGCAGCTGATTCCACGCACCCACCACCCTCTGAGTGAAAAACCCACCCCTAACATCTCCTCTGTACCTACTCCCCAGCACCCTAAACCTGTGACCTCTTGTGGCAACCATTTCAGCCCTGGGTAAAAGCATTTGAGAATCCATTCTATCAATACCCCTCAACATCTTATACACCTCTATCAGGACACCTCTCATCCTTCGTCTCTCCAAAGGAGAAAAGAGCTAGCTCTCTCAACCTATCCTCATAAGGCATGCCACCTAATCCAGGCAACATCCTTGTAAATCTCCTCTGCACCCTTTCTATGGCTTCCACATCCTTTCTGTAATGAGGCGACCAGAACTGAGCACAGTACTCCAGGTGGGGTCTGACCAGGGTCCTATACAGCTGCAGCATTATCTCCCAATTTCTAAACTCAATTCCTCTATTGATGAAGGCCAGTATTCCATACGCCTTCTTAACCACAGCCTCTACCTGCGACGCTGCTTTGAGCGTCCTATGAACCCGGACCCCAAGATCCTTCTGATCTTCCACACTGCCAAGCGTCTTACCCTTATTATACTCTTTCATCCTATTCGACCTGCCAAAATGAACCACTACACACTTATCTGGGTTGAAGTCCATCTGCCACTTCTCCGCCCAGTCTTGCATCTTATCTATGTCTCGTTGCAACTGCTGACATCCCTCTACACTATCCACAACACCACCAACCTTTGTGTCATCAGCAAACTTGCCAACCCATCCTTCCACTTCCTCATCCAGGTCATTTATAAAAATCACAAAGAGCAAGGGTCCCAGAACAGATCCCTGGGGCACTCCACTGGTGACCGACCTCCATGCTGAAAAAGACCCATCTACAACCACGCTTTGCCTTCTGTGGGCAAGCCAGTTCTGAATCCACAAAGCAATGTTCCCTTGTATCCCATGCCCCTTCACTTTCTCAAATGAGCCTTGCATGGGACACCTTATCAAACGCCGTGCTGAAATCCATATAAATTACATCTACCGCTCTTCCCTTGTCTATGTGTCTAGCTACATCTTCAAAAAATTCAATTAGGCTCGTAAGGCATGATCTGCCTTGGACAAAGCTATGCTGGCTATTTCTGATCATACTATTCCTTTCCAGATGTTCATAAATCCTGCCTCTCAGGATCTTCTCCATCAACTTACCAACCACTGAGGTTAGACTCACCGGTCTATAATTTCCCGGGCTCTCTCTTCTCCCTTTCTTGAATAACGGAACCACATCCGCAATCCTCTGGAACCTCGCCCATCTCCATTGATGACGCAAAGATCATCACCAGAGACTCCCACAGTAACCCGGGGTACATCCCATCCCGGTTATTTATCTAACTTGATGCTTTTCAAAAGCTCCAACACATCCTCTTTCCTAATGTCCACATGCTCAATCTTCTCAGTCCACTGCAGGTCTGCACTGCAACTACCAAGATCCTTTTCCACTGTGAATACTGAAGCAAAGTATTCATTGAGTACCTCTGCCATTTCTACCGGTTCTATACAGACTTTCCCACCGTCACATTTGATAGGTTCTACTCCTTCACATCTTATCCTCTTGCTCTGAACGTTTGATCAAATGGCTGTGGGATGGCATAGCTCTGTTACTTGGTGCTTCCATTAATTAACGCCCATGTTTTCACTAGGTCAGCACTTCATTTTTAGGAATGCCTGGAGTTATTCCTTCCAAAATGATTTGCTCCAGGACTGTATCTTTAATGTTTTCCAAAATTACTCCTCTGATCTAAGAACATAAGAAATAGGAGCAGGAGTAGGCCATCTGGCCCCTCGAGCCTGCCCCGCCATTCAACAAGATCATGGCCGATCTGAAGCGAATCAGTTCCACTTACCCGCCTGCTCCCCATATCCCCTTATCGATCAGAAAACTATCCACCCGTGATTTAAACATACTCAACGAGGAAGCCTCCACCACTTCAATGGGCAGAGAATTCCAGAGATTCACTACCCTCTGAGAGAAGAAGTTCCCCCTCAACTCTGTTCTGAACCGGCCCCCACTTATTTTGAGGCTGTGCCCTCCAGTTCTGGTTTCCCTACTAAGTGGAAAGAATCTCTCCACCTCTACCCTATCCAGCCCCTTCATTATCTTATATGTCTCTATAAGATCATCCCTCATCCTTCTAAACTCCAACGAGTACAGACCCAATCTGTTTAATCTCTCCTCATAAGCTACACCCCTCATCTCCGGTATCAACCTGGTGAACCTTCTCTGCACTCCCTCCAAGGCCAATATATCCTTTCGCAAATAAGGGGACCAAAACTGCACACAGTACTCCAGTTGCGGCCTCACCAGTGCCTTGTACAATTGCAGCAAGACCTCCCTGCTTTTATATTCTATCCCCCTCGCGATAAAGGCCAACATTCCATTCACCTTCTTGATCACCTGCTGCACCTGCAGACTGAGTTTTTGCGATTCGTGCACAAGGACCCCCAGGTCCCTCTGCACAGTCGCACGATGTAATTTTTCTCCATTTAAATAATACTCCAATTTACTATTATTTCTTCCAAAGTGGATAACCTCACATTTGCTAACGTTATATTCCATCTGCCAGATCTTCGCCCACTCGCTCAGCCTATCCAAATCTCTCTGCAGACTTTCCGCGTCCTCCACGCAATTAGCTTTCCCACTCACCTTCGTGTCATCAGCAAACTTGAATACCCTAGATTCAGTCCCCTCCTCCAGATCATCTATGTAAATGGTAAACAATTGAGGCCCCAGCACCGATCCCTGCGGCACGCCACTGGTCACCAACTGCCAACCAGAAAAGCACCCATTTATCCCAACTCTCTGCTTCCTGTTAGATAGCCAATCCCCAATCCACGCCAACACCTTACCCCTAACTCCGTGTACCCCAATCTTCTGCACCAACCTTTTGTGAGGCACCTTATCGAACGCCTTCTGGACATCTAAAAACACCACATCCACCGGTTCCCCTCTGTCAACCGCACTAGTGACATCTTCATAAAAGTCCAGTAGATTCGTCAAACACGACTTTCCCTTCATGAATCCATGTTGCGTTTGCTTGATCGAACCATTCTTATTCAGGTGCTCTGTTATTTCCTCTTTAATAATGGACTCGAGCATCTTCCCAACTATGGACGTTAAGCTAACCGGCCTGTAGTTACCCGCCTTTTGTCCACTTCCTTTTTTAAACAGCGGCGTAACAGTAGCTGTTTTCCAGTCAGCCGGCACTACCCCAGAGTCCAGCGAATTTTGATAAATTACTACTAACGCATCTGCTATTACCTCAGCCATTTCTTTCAGTACCCTGGGATGCATTCCATCCGGGCCCGGGGACTTGTCTACCTTCAGTCCTATTAGTCTACCAAGCACCACCTCCTTAGTAACAGTAATTGTATTAAGGACCTCCCCTCGATCTCTAATATTCGGCAAACTATTTGTGTCTTCCACCGTGAAGACCGACACAAAGAACTTATTTAAAGTCTCAGCCATTTCCTCGTTTTCCACTATTAAATTCCCCCTCTCATCTTCCAAGGGTCCAACATTCACTCTAGCCACTCTATTCCTTTTTATATACTTGTAAAAACTTTTACTATCATTTTTTATATTTTGAGCTAGTTTAGTTTCATAATCTATCTTTCCTTTCTTAATCGCTTTCTTAGTCGTTCTTTGTTTTTCTTTAAAGCTTTCCCAATCCACTAATTCTCTACTATTTTTGGCCACTCTGTACGCATCTGATTTCATTTTAATACTCTCCTTTATTTCCTTCGTTATCCACGTCCGGTTATCCTTTTTCTTACAGTCCTTCTTTATCACCGGAATATATTTTTGCTGAGTACTTAAAAAAATCTCCTTAAAAATCCTCCACTGTTCCTCAGCTGTCCTACCTACCAGTCTGCTCGCCCAGTCTACATTAGCCAATTCCACCCTCATCCTATCGTACTCCCCTCTGTTCAAGCAGAGGACACTGGTTTGGAACCCTACTTTCTCACCCTCCATCTGTATCAGAAATTCCACCATATTATGATCACTCATCCCAAGAGGATCCTTCACAAGAAGATCCTTAATCCTACCTGTCTCATTGCACAGAACCAGATCCAAGATAGCTTGATCTATTGCGTTAACTTCCAAATATACACATTTTGAACCCTTCTGCATCAACATTAAACAGCACTGAACAATGCCTTTCCTCACGGCTGAAGCCATTAAACAAATTAACGTCAACCAGGTTCGACTCATTTCCCACACCTCTGCCCTCACACCTCCCACCCAGAACCATGATAGGGTCTCGCACGTCCTCACTTTCCACCCCACTAGCCTCTTCATTCAAAGGATTATCCTCTGCCATATTCACCAATCCCAGCAAGACACTACCATGAATCACAATTTAAAGAAAACATTTTAAGAGGCTACAAAGGGACATGGTTAGAGTGGGCAAAGATTTGGCAATGGAATATAATATGGGCAAATGTAAAATTCTCTGTTTTGGCAAGAAGAACTGGCATATCATTTCAATGCTGAGAGATTGCAAAGCTGAGCTGTAGGGCTATATAGGTGCCCTAGTGCATGAATATCATTTATTGTGAGGCAAATAGATTACAAAAGTGGGGAAATTATGCTTCAGTTGTAAGGGATATTGGTGAGACCACATCTGGAGTTTTGTGTACAGTATTTGTCACCTTATTTAAGATGTAAATGCATTATACAGTTCAGAAAAGGTTTACTAGACCAATACCAGGAAGGGGCAGGTTGTCTTGAGGAAAAGTTGGATACATCAAGTTTGTATCCATTAGAGTTTAGAAGGGGAAGACGTGACTTGAACAAAACCTTTAAGACCTTGAGGAATATTGACAGAGTGGAGGACGTTTCTTGTGAATAGAGATGAGATTTGTTTTCTCAGAGGGTCATGAGTCTCTGGAATGCTCCTCAAAAGGCAGTTGAAATCGTGTCTTTGAATATTTTGCTAGATAGATTATTAACAAGGGGTGAAAGGTCATCAGGGTAGGAATGTGGGGTTGAAGTTAAAATCAGATCAGCCATGATCTTATTAAATGTCAGAGCCTAATCAAGAGGCCGAGTGACCTGCTCCTAATTTATATGTTCGGGTCATGAAAATAAAACATTAAAATGATACCAAGATCAACTGGTGACCAAACATCTTTAAGTGCTTAGTATGTGAAGCGTAGTCAGTATTGTAATGTATAATTAGCCCGTGTTAAGCATATTGTTTTTACCGCCAGTATCTTTTAGTTAATGATAATCTAATTTACTATATCAGATTTCAATGACTGCAGACAATGCTCCAGCCTCATGGCTGGACTTGCTGCTGCCGCTATGTACACATGTTCGGCTGGGCGCATGTTGCAGATTCAAACGGCGGGGATTCCATCAATGGGTAAACACTGGCCAATCGCCTGCTGGCATCGACGTCACAATGCCCCAAGGGACCAATCAGCGGCGGGCTTCCAGATTCAGGCGGGACTGGATTCAGTGACGTCAACAAGGCGGGTAATTCAAAAAGCCCTACTGCTCCCAGCGCGCATGTGCACTGCAACATCCCACACAACATTTTATTAAATTGGATATAATTCAATTCCACACCCCCACCGAAAATGAGAAACGGTTAAAAATCCCCCCCCCCCCCTGAGAAAGAACCATTCGGTATTTTCGAGTCAAAGCTAACTCGGCTTTAAAAAAAATAAACAGTCCGTTCAGCTCAGTGATGGTCATATTCCCTTCGGTTAGAGATGAGGAAATCCTTACCATTGCTACGTTGAATTTTAACAATAAGTCCCACTTTCAGTCTCCCGAAATGTTGAGCCATTCTTTCGCGTTAACCGAGATAATCTCGTACAACCCCGGGCGGCAGCCAAACCGAATAAACTTTCAAAACAGCGCGCGCCAAGCCGCAGGGACCGAGCATGCGCAGCAACGCCGACCTTAAACCCGCCCAACTTAATGGGAACCTCCTTCAAGGGATATTTAAAGGGGTGGGTGCAATACTCGGCTGCTTTGCGGAAGGCGCTGTTCTGTCCCTATGAGATAGGTCTTAGGCCGGTGCTATCTCTTTAAGAGTGACTGGTCCCTTGCAGCAAGTACAGATTCCCTGAGACTAAGTCATAGCATCATTGTGTATTGAGTTGCTGAGGGGAAGGTGAATGTTGAAATAAAACAAATGCAATGGATTAAATTATGCATGAAATGTTTTAAATGTACTTTTACAATGTTATAAATGAAGGAATTAATTGCTTTGAATCAAATGAAGTTGCTTAATTAAAGAAGCATTTGTATTCAGAATGAATTTTCTGTTTTGATTTTTTTTGCCCCGGCTGAATTTGTGCTACAGAGAAGCCGAATACCCATGGCATGGAATCATAGAAACCCGACAGTGCAGGAAGAGGCCATTCGGCTCATCGAGTCTGCACCGACCACAATCCCACCCAGGCCCTACCCCCATATCCCTACATATTTACCCACTAATCCCTCTAACCTACGCATCTCAGGACACTAAGGGGCAATTTTAGCATAGCCAATCAACCTAACCCGCACATCTTTGGACTGTGGGAGGAAACCGGAGCACCCGGAGGAAACCTACGCAAACACGAGGTGAATGTGCAAACTCCACACAGACAGTGACCCAAACCGGGAATCAAACCCAGGTTCCTGGAGCTGTGAAGCAGCAGTGCTAACCACTGTGCTACCGTGCCGCCCCAGCACTGTCACAGTCAGCGCTGGAGGTCTGAAGGAAGAAATCAGTTGATTGTGCCAACGCCTACCACAGCTCCACAGGGAATTGAGATATTATCACAGGACAGCCAGAGGCAGGGCACCCGGGACTTCCTGCTCCTCGCTTCATCAATGCTGACCAGGATCTAATCTTGGAGGTCAAGAGAGAGAGGAGGGAGATCCTCTTTCCAGAAGGTGATAGGAGGTGGCCACATCATCAAGTAGCAGGAGGACCTCTCTGTTCAGCGTCATCTCCCTCTGCCCCCAATTCCACCTCCTTTCTTCCCTCCTGCTCCTCTCCAGTTGACCTATCTCCTTCCAGGGCCTCACCGTCCTCAAGGTTCACACCTCTGTGGAGGACCATGACAGCATAGCTGACCCCCACAATGAAAGAGATCCTTGCACTGGAAGACACAATTCAATTGGTTCAGGCACTGTAATTGCAACTTCAGAAGCCAGATGGCCTGCTTGATGGTTGTCCTACTGAGCAGATAGCATTGGTTTTATTGTCTCCCTGTCTCTCTTTGGATCCCATGGAAGAGTGAGTTGTCATCTCTTCATAGATTATCCCTTGTCCCCACGGATCCATCCACACATTTTGGGAGTTGGAGTGAAGATCTCAGGCTACCTGGATTGAGGAGTATAGTAACAGCAGGAAAGCAAGTACATGCATGAAGGAAGCTCTTGTTGTGGTCACAGACCAGTTAGATGAAGAGGGAGTGGAACCTCTTTTTTATGAACCTCATTGACCAGAAGCTGTGTGCTTTATGGCTATATAAATAGTATTGATGATGCTCTGCATCTGGGGGAATCCAGTGATGCAGGCAAAACCGAATGCCCTCTGTCCCTCCGAGGACATATCTTCCACGAAATGAATGTGCTTTACAGCTCTGGCGGGATATCAGTGAGATGTAGTGATGTGCAGCCATTTTGGCACCATCTCCGAAAGGGCATCTTACTCAGGCCCATCCCTCCACCCTATCCACGTAACCCCACACATTTATCATAGCCAATCCACCTAACCTACACATCTTTGAAGTGTGGGAAGAAACCGGAGCACCCAGAGGAAGCTCACACAGAGAACATGCAAACTCCACACAGTCACCCAAGGCCGGAATTGAACCTGGATCCCTGGTGCTGTGAGGCAGCAGTGCTAACCACTGTGCTACCATGCCACCCCTATATATTCTATACTTATATTCTATGCCTAGGCTAATAAAGGAAAGTATTCCAGTTGCCATTTTATCCAGCTTGTTGACCTTCCCTGATACCTTCAAGGATCTGTGGACATGCATTCCAAGTTCCCTTACTTCTTCAACATCTTTCATTATCATCCCATTTATTGTGCATTCCTTTACCTTATTTGACCTTCCCAAATGCATCATGTCACAATTCCTTGGGTTGAATTCTATTTGCCATTGTTCTAACTACCTGTCTAATCCAGTAATAGCTTCTTGCGGTCTATAGCAACCCTGCTTGCTGTCAACTGCATGGCCAGTTTTTGCTTCATCTGCAAACTTCTTGATCATTACTGCTACAGTTAAGTCCAAACCATTAATATAGACTACAAAAAGTAGGGGGCTTAATATCGATCCCTGCGGAACCCCACTGCAAAATGCTTTTCAGTTATAAAGCCATCTTTTGTTTCCTGCCACAGACCTTTTGTTTCCTGCCAATTTTGTATCCAGCTTGCTACATTCCCCTGGATTCCATGGGTTTTTTGCTAACCAGTCTGCCATGTGGGACTTTATCAAAGGCCTTGCTAAAATCCTTGTAGACCACATCAACCGCACTACCCTCATCAATCTTTGTTGCGTCCTCAAAAAATCAAATTAGTCAGACATGATCTTCCGTTAACGAATCCATGCTGAAAGTCCTTCATTAATCTATGCCTTTCTAAGTGACAGTTTATCATGTCTCCCAGAATTGATTCCAATAATTTGCCCATTATTGAGGCGAGACTGACTGACCTGTTCCATTTTTAAACAAAGGTACAACTTGAGCAATTCTCCAATCCTCCAACACCACTCCAGCATCTAGTGAGGATTGGAAAATGATGGTCAGACGATTCACTATTTTCTCCCTGTCATCTTTAAACAGCCCTGGTGAACTTTCCACTCAAGGATGCTAATATATGAATCTCTCCTCTCTCCCTATGTTTATTGCATCCCATATTCCACAATACCTCTCCTTAACTACAATAGCTGCATAATCCCCCTCGTTTGTGAAGAGAGACCCAAAGTATTCATGAAGCACCATACCAACATATTCCACCTCTACATGTAGGTCAGCTTTTTGGTTTGTTATGGGCCCTACTCTTTCGTTAATTATCCTCTTACTCTTAATGTAATGATAAAAACATACATGGGTTCTCCTTAATTTTGCTTGCCAATGTTCTTTCATGCCCTCTCTTTGTTTTCTAAATTTTCTTGGTGATTTCATCCCTGCACTTTCTATACTCCTTTCAGCTTTCTGTAGTATTGAGTTCTCGGTGTCTTCCTTTTCTACCAAACTTTACCTTGTAAGCTGCGTTACATCCAGGAGACTCTAGATTTGTCTATCCCATTCTTCTTCTTTGCGGGAACTTGTTTAATCTGAATGCCTTGAATCTCCGTTTTGATTGCCTCGTACTGAACAAAGAACAAAGAACAAAGAAAATTACAGCGCAGAAACAGGCCCTTCGGCCCTCCAAACCTGCACCGACCATGCTGCCCGACTGAACTATAACCCCTTACTCTTCCAGGGATCATATCCTTCTATTCCCATCCTATTCATGTATTTGTCAAGACACCCCTTAGAAGTCACAATCATATCTTGCTTCCACTACCTCCCCCGGCAGCGAGTTCCAGACACCCACCACCCTCTGTGTAAAAACACTTACCTCATACAACCACTTTAAATGTTACCCCTCACACTTTAAACCTATGCTCCCTAGTAATTGACTCTTCCATCCTGGGAAAAAGCTTCTGACTATCCACTCTGTCCATACCCCTCATAATCTTGCAGACTTCTATCAGGTCACCCCTCAACCTCCATCATTCCAGTGGGAAGAAACCAAGTTTCTCCGACCTCTCCTCATAGCCAATGCCTTCCATACCAGGCAACATCCTGGTAAATCTTTTCTGTACCCTCTCCAAAGCCTCCACATCCTTCTGGTAGTGTGGCGACCAGAATTATACACTATATTCCAAATGCGGCCTAACTAAGGTTCTATAAAGCTGCAACATGTCTTGCCAATTTTTAAACTCAATGCACCGGCTGATGAAAACAAGCATGCTGTATGCCTTCTTGACTACCTTGTCCATCTGCGTTGCCACTTTCCGTGACCTGTGTACCTGTACACCCAGAGTCCTTTGCCTCTTTTGATTAGGGAAAACATCAAGGCAGTACTGAGAGGGGATATATCTGAGGGTTCGGCCACTGAGTCTATATGGGTAGAACTGAGAAATAAGAAGGGGGACATCACTTTGATAGGGTTGTACTATAGGCCCCCAAATAGTCAGCGGGAAATTGAGCAGCAAATACGTAAGAAGATTACAAATAGCGCCAAGAAAAATAGGGTGGTAATAGTAGGGAATTTTAACTTTCCCAACATTGATTGGGACAGCCATAGTATTAGAGGGTTGAATGGAGAGAAATTTGTTGAGTGTGTTCAGGAGGAATTTCTCATTCAGTATGTGGATGGCCTGACTAGAGAGGGGGCAAAACTTGACCTCCTCTTGGGAAATAAAGAAGAGCAGGTGACAGAAGTTAGTGAGGGATCACTTTGGGACCAGTGACCATAAGTCTATTAGTTTTAAGTTAGTTATGGAGAATGATAGGTCTGGCCCAAAAGTTAAAATTCTAAATTGGGGCAAGACCAATTGTGATGGTATCAGGCAGGAGCTTTCAAAAGTTAATTGGGGGAGTCTGTGGGAAGGCAAAGGGACATCTGGTAAGTGGGAGGCTTTCAAAAGTGTGTTAACAAGGGTTCAGGTAAGCACATTCCTCTTAGAGTGAAGGGCAAAGCTGGGAGAAGTAGGGAACCCTGGATGACTCGGGATATTGAGGCCCTGGTCAAGAACAAGAAGGAGGCACATGACATGCATAGGCAGCTGGAACAAGTGAACCCCTTGAAGAGGATAGGGGGTGTAAGAGTAGGGTTAAGAGAGAAATCAGGAGGGCAAAAAGGGACACGAGATTGTTTTGGCAGAAAGGTAAAGGAGAATCCAAAGAGCCTCTACAAATATATAAAGACCAAAAGAGTAACAAGGGAGACAGTAGGGCCTCTTAAGAATCTACAAGGTCATCTATGTGCGGATCCACAAAAGATAGGTGAGATCCTAAATGAATATTTCTCATCAGTATTTACTGTCGAGAAAAGCATGGATGTTAGGGAACTTGGGGAAATAAATAGTGATGTCTTGAGGATGTACATATTACAGAGAAGGAGGTGCTGGAAGTCCTAAAGTGCATCAAGATAGATAAATCCCCAGGACCTGATGAAGCGTATCCCAGGACATTGTCAGAGGCTAGGGTGGAAATTGCAGGTCCCCTAGCAGAGAAATTAGAATCATTGTTAGTCACAGGTGAGGTGCCTGAAGATTGGAGGGTGGCAAATGTTATGCCTTTGTTTAAAAAGGGCTGCAGGGAAAAGCCTGGAAACTACAGGCTGGTGAGCCTCACATCTGTGGTAGGTAAGTTGTTGGAAGGTATTTTGAGAGACAGGATCTACAGGCATTTAGAGACGCAAGGACTGATTAGGGACAGTCAGCATGGCTTTGTGAGTGGAAAATCATGTCTCACAAATTTGATTGAGTTTTTTGAAGAGGTAACCAAGAAGGTAGATGAGGGCAGTGCAGTTGATGTTGTCTACATGGACTTTAGCAAGGCCTTTGACAAGGTACCGCATGGTAGGTTGTTGCATAAGATTAAATCTCAAGGGATCCAGGATGAGGTAGCTAAATGGATACAAAATTGGCTTCTTGACAGAAGGCAGAGGGTGGTTGCAGAGGGTTGTTTTTCAAACTGGAGACCTGTGACCAGAGGTGTGCCTCAGGGATCGATGCTGGGTCCACTGTTATTTGTCATTCATATTAATGATTTGGATGAGAATATAGGAGGCACGGTTAGTAAGTTTGCAGATGACACAAAGAGTGGTGGCATAGTGGACAGTGAAGAAGGTTATCTCGGATTGCAACGGGATCTTGATCAATTGGGCAAGTGGGCTGACGAATGGCAGATGGAGTTTAATTTAGATAAATGCGAGGTGATGCATTTTGGTAGATTGATCCAGGGCAGGACTTACTCAGTTAATGGTAGGGCATTGGGGAGAGTTACAGAACAAAGAGATCTAGGGGTGCATGTTCATAGCTCCTTGAAAGTGGGGTCACAGGTGCTCAGAGTGGAGAAGAAGGCATTCAGCATGCTTGGTTTCATTGGTCAGAACATTGAATACAGGAGTTGGGACGTCTTGTTGAAGTTGTACAAGATATTGGTAAGGCCACACTGGAATACTGTGTACCGTTCTGGTCACCCTATTATAGAAAAGATATTATTAAACTAGAAAGAGTGCAGAAGAGATTTACTAGGATACTACCGGGACTTGATGGTTTGAGTTATAAGAAGAGGCTGGATAGACTAGGACTTTTTTCTCTGGAGTGTAGAAGGTTGAGGGGTGATCTTATAGAGGTCTACAAAATAATGAGGGACATAGATCAGCTAGATAGCCAATATCTTTTCCTAAAGGTAGGGGAGTCTAAAACTAGAGGACATAGGTTTAAGCTGAGAGGGGAGAGATACAAAAGGGTCCAGAGGGGCAATTTTTCACACAGAGGGTGGTGAGTGTCTGGAACAAGCTGCCACAGGTAGTAGTAGAGGCGGGTACAATTTTGTCTTTCTAGATGCCTCTCTATTCTAATATTTTCCTCCCTCTACGTGGCCCATTTCCCTCTAATCCCTGCCTATTCATGTATCTATCCAGATGCCTCTTGAACATTGTTATAGAATCTGCTTCCACCACCTCCTCCAGCAGCGCGTTCCAGGCATTCACCACCCTCTGCGTGAAAAGCCTTGCCCCTTACATCTCTTTTAACTTTCCCTCTCTCACTTTCAACCTGTGCCAGTGACTTGTTTGTCCATTTTTTTTAGACTCAGGTTTTATTTAAAGTCCAAAATTTCCAGACATAACTTGGTGTTTTTCCTTCATTTTTATGGCACATCCTCACCTCTGAAATCAGATTCGTTCTCATTTCATTGCAAAAGGGGAAAAAAACAAAACACTCTCCATGAGCATTCACTCTCTGCGCAAGGATCAATTCAATCTTTTTCAGTCCTAACTGGGCTTCTTTACATTCTGGACAAGGTATCCACAATCACAATTGATTTCCCAGCAACGTGGGTAATTTTTAAGTGTTTCAGTTGGATGAATAAACTCCAATTAAATTACTTGGCATTCTAGGTGTGGTGATTATCCCTTTAAGGGCAGAGTAAATGTCACTTTGCCTGGGTCAAATGGAGAATCAGAGTGGGGAATCACCCCAGGGGAAGGAGTTCTCTTAAGCAGAGGTATTCCAGATATGGAGCTGCTCTTGTAGATCCTTGTAAATAAATCCTTTATTGTCCACTCATGAAGTCTCTGAAAATATACTTTTCCACAGAAGTTAACAGATTGTGGTTGACATAAACTGTGGTCTCTCTGTACCCATGTCGGACATATACCTCTAAGTGTTTGAGAGGCAGTAACAATTTGAGGGTTTCCTTCTCTACTGTGGCGTACCATTTCTGATGATATTGAGCTTTTTAAAGAAGTATGCAACTGTACTCTCTATTCCAGATTCATTCTCCTGTAGAATAGCCACTACCTTGTTGGGCCGGCATGGTGGCACAGTGGTTAGCACTGCTGCCTCACAGCGCTAGTGAGCCAGGTTCAACTCCAGCCTCGGGTCACTGTCTGTGTGGAACCTGCACTTTCTCCCTGTGTCTGCATGGGTTTCCTCCGGGTGCTCTGGTTTGCTCCCACAGTCCAAAGGTGTGTGGGTTAGGTTGATTGGCTATGCTAAATTGACCCTACTGTCAGGTGGATTAGCAAGGTAAATGAGGGTTACAGGAATAGGGCCTGGTTGGGATTGTGGTCGGTACAGACTCAATGGGCTGAACGGCCTCACTCTGTACTGTAGGGTTTCTATTCTACGATACCCCAATGTCACTCGCATCAATGATCATTTTAAAGGCCTGGTTAAAGTCTGGGGCTGCGAGCCAGAGGCTTGCCTTTTAAAATAACCTTCAGCTTTTCAAAAGCCGACTGGCATTTTTCAGTGCATACTACCTTTGCATGGTCATCCCATTGGCTTTTCCCACAGCCTCTAGCAATTGGCCCAGACGTGCCCTATCTTTCAACAGATAAACTTCTTAAAGTTATAACGCTAATGCTCAGAGTGGACTGGGCAAACCCAAATCCATCCCTTGCATGCTCCAAAAACCAAATTCAAAATCCAATTGAATCCAATTCAAGGTCCCCATAAGAGAGACAAACAAGATCCAAGCTAACAAGATAAGGCATTGCACCTCATCTTGGGCTTGATCTGGCGCTTGGTCTTAGCCAAGAGACCAAGAAGCCTTGCTCGAGTAAAATGTTATTCAATAATGTTCCTATGAAGCACTTTGGGTCATTCTGCCACATTAAGGATACTCTGAGCCAGATTCTCTGACCTTGTCCGCAGCTGGGATTCTCCAGTCCCACTGCAGTCAGCAGAGATTTGGCTGAGTGCCAAACTCTTCGTTCTTGCTGGCAGTGGCAGCAGGGCATGAACGGACGGAGAATTCTGGCCTATATAAATGCAAATTGTCGTTGTTGACTGATCTCTGACCATATCATGTCGTGTTTGTGTTTCTGATAGGGAACTGCAGCTGTGTACAATTCCTTTTTAATTCAATCATCTATTTACTTTTTCAGTGTGTGATATTAGAGAAATCAAAATTAACATCTCTTCCGTAAAGTACAAGCTTAAGAAAAGCATTTTGATCCCATTGAGCAAAGGAATAATTTTACCCTGGAATTTTCATTCTTCCCAACTCCTTTGATTAGCAGTTCTTTTATTTGTTCAGGGAATCTGGGCATCAAAAAGTTTAAAGTTTTTTTTTATTAGTGTCCCAAGTAGGCTTACATTAACACTGCAACGAAGTTACTGTGAAAATCCCCGAGTTGCCACACTCCGCTACCTGCTCGGGTACACCGAAGGAGAATTTAGCATGGCCCATGTACCTAATCAGCACGTTTTTCGGACTGTGAGAGGAAATCAGAGAACCTGGAGGAAACCCACGCAGACACGGCGAGAACGTGCAAACTCCACACAGACAGTGACCAAGTCGGGAATTGAACCCGGGTCTCTGGCGCTATGAGGCGGCAATACGAATCACTGTGTCACCGTGCTGCCCCTGGCTGGGTCAGCATTTATTGTCCATCCCTAATTGTCCTTAAACTGAGTGGTTTGCCGGGATGTTTCAGAGGGCATTTAAGAGTCAACCACATTGCTGTAGCTCTGGAGTCACACGTAGGCCAGACCGGGTAAGAACAGCAGATTTCCTTCCTTAAAGGACATTAGTGACCCAGATGGGTCTGGTTCCTGATTTTTACGGAATTCAAATTTCACCATCTGCCATGGTGGGATTCGAACCTGGGTGCCAAGAGCATTACCCTGGGTCTTGGGATTACTAGTCCAGTGACAATACCACTATGCCACAGGCTCCCTAAAGTGTGTGTAATATCACATGACTGCCATAGGGTGGCACAAGATGCCTACTCTAAATATATTTGTCCCTTAGATCATCTACACAAGGCTTATCTCATCCTTGCATATGGTGCACAGTTTTGCAGAGAATCATGTTGCCTGCAAGGGGAAAATGAGATGGGGGATGAATTGAACCGAATCGCTGCCCCTATGAGGCCTCACCACAATTTTGTTTTGTTGTAATGTTGATAATTGGCAGCAATCACTAAACTATTGCTTTCTGTACGGAAAACACCCAATCAATAGCCAAAGTGGAATTTTCCACTGTCGTCACCTCAGAACTCCCTCCAAATGAATGTTGGGTTAAAACTGACATTCAGAATGAACAGGAGGCTTCATCAGCTGGAAGTACCATTAGCCTTATTGCCATTTAATATTTTCAGTCAGTTCACTGCTAAAAACTCTCAGGGATGTTGTTGATCTTCTTTTCTATCTCGAAGTGTATGAAATGTTTGCTACTGTTTCTGGTGCTGGCTGGTTTGCTTTTTGGCACCTTTCGGTGTGGCATGAAGGTGAAGGGTGTTTGGGCAGAGCAAGGGTTAGTGCACGCCTGGGGAAACAGTACCGTGCAATATAAAGAGTCACATGATGGTAGACTATGAAGGGTTCTGAGGTGGAGGCCGGGCACATAAAATAGCATTGGCAAGATTCCCTCTGGGATCCCACCCACTGTGATCCAGATGCAATCTGACAGTCAGGCTGACAGGGCCACGGATGGGAAGCCCGCCCTTGCCCCTTTTCACAATTTTTCCTCAGTTTTTAGGCTGGCAGGCACCCGATGACAGAGGTTGGAAACTGAAAATGTTCCCACCTCAATCTCGACATCAATTGGAAGGCCCCTTCAAACTAGGGGCTTTTCCCCTCAGGGACCACTCAGCAGCAAGGTGGATACAGAACTGCGCCATCTGCTGTATGGAGACAGCAAAGAGAATATAGAACAGAGGATGCTGGAAAAACTCAGCAGGTCTGTCAGTATCTGTAAGGAGAGATTTCTTGTTTCAGATTCCAGCATCCGCATATTTTGCTTATTTTAGTACAGAGAGTATGATTGGCATAGATAGTAACAGCCCTGGCCAGCAGCAGTCTCAAGCCTGCGAGTACCTCCCTGCAAACATAGTGTAGTACAGACCTATGGTTATGGTGCCAGGCAGGAGCAATTCCTTGCAACTACTTCAAGGAGCACAGCTCCCACATCAGCAGTGAATGAACATGGCTGCCACTCTGTCACTTGCCTGCAGATTCTTGTCTGCACAGTTCCTTTCCCTTTTTTCCAATAACCTCTTAATCATCTCCCTCTGTAGCCTTAGCAAAGGGTGCGAATAGGTCATAGATCTTCTTTGGCTTTCCTTGGGCTACATGAATTGATGTCCCACTGTCCTGCCACTGACAACATCTATATGTCTTTTAAATTCCACTGACCTGCAATCTTCTTTTTAGCACCAACAGAGGGCGTCCTGCACTCATCCAAATCTGTACCAGGAACTGGAAATAAATGACTTCCAGTGAATTGAGTGCTTTGAGTTTATCACTGGGCAGCTAAGAATTTTTACATTTTTAATCATTTAGAGTTGACTTCAATAAATAAACAGACCCATAGTCATTATTCAAGACAGATATCAACTTTCTTATTGACTGTGTATAATAATTAATGATACTGTGTCTAGGGCATCATTAATCTGATGTGTAACATTGCAGTAACTTGTTGTCATGACCACAGAAGTAAAGGGGGAGGGATATTATATATTTAAGTGGTTGCAGGTTGCTTTAAGAGCTGATCACATGATTTGATGGTGATGTCATTAGGGTGTTGCAGAGGGAGCTATTTTACTTTCAGTTTATACTCTGTGCAGGCAAGAGGTCTGAGAATAAATCTGTTGTTGTTAGTTTGGATGTATGTGTGCAAACCACGTCTTTTTCTTTTTATGTAAAACCCACAACCCTTAACATAGAACATTATAAATGGCTTTCAGCTTCTTTAAAGCTGTCTGGCATTTCTTGGTCCATACTACTTTCACTTTTGGCTGTGGTAGGTGTGTCAATGGAGCTACAGTGCTGCAGTTTGGGATGAATCTGTAGTAGAACCCACACATCCCTAAAAATCTCACGATTCCCCATTTTGTTGTGGGAATGGGAGAATGTTTCCTTGACATGCCATGGGTCATAGAAGCAGAGAAAATAGGAGCAGGGGTAGGTAATTTGGTCCTTCAAACCAGCTCCACCATTCAGTATGATTGTGGCTGATCTGCGGTCTCAATTCCATTCTTCTGCACTTGCCCCATACTTCTTGATACCTTTCAAGTCTAGAAATCTATCTATTTCCTTATTAAATGTATTCAGTGATTTGGCCTCCACAGCCTTCTGTGGTAGAGGATTTACTACCCCCGAATGAAGAAGTTTCTTCTCATCTCAGTCCTAAATGGCCTACCCTGTATCCTGAGACTGTGGCCCCTCATTCTAGAGCCCCCGGCCAGAGGAAACAGCACCACTGTTTCCAGTCTGTCCAGCGCTGTCTGAATTTTATATGTTCCAATGAGACCCTCTCTCAATCTTCTAAACTCCAGTGAATGCAGGTCTAGTTGACCCAATCTTTCCTCATATGACAATCATGCCATCCGAGAAATCATTCTGGTGAACCTTCACTGCATTCCCTCCATGACAAGTATATCCTTTCTTAGATAAGGAGACCAAAGCTGCACACAATACTCCAGGTATGGTCTCGCCAAAGCCCTGTATAGCTACAGTAAGGTATCTTTGCTCCTGTACTCAAGTCCTGTTGCAATGAAGACTAACATATCATTTGTTTGCCGCAACTACATGCTTGCATTAAGTGGCTGGTGTACAAGGACACCCAGGTCCTTTCATACATCAACATTTTCCAATCTTTTAATCACTCAGCAATTCTGTTTTTCCTACCAAAGTAATAACTTGATATTTATCCATATTATGCTGCATCTGCCATGTATTTGCCCTCTCACTCAACTTGTCTAAATCACCTTTAAGCTTCTTAACATCTTCCTCATCTCTCACTTTCCTACCAAGTTTTGTATCATCTGCAGACTTGGAAATACTACTTTTGGTTCCCTCATCCAAATTATTGATGTATATTGTGAATAGCTGGGACCCAAGCACAGATACCTGCGGAAGCCCACTAGTCACTGCTTGCCACTTAGAAAAAGACCCATTTATTCCTATTCTCTGTTTCATGTCTAACCAATTATCCATCCATGCCTATGTTTTACTTCCAATCCCATGTGCTTTGATTTTGCACACTAACTTCTTATTTGGGAATTTATCAAAAATTTTCTGAAAATCAAAATACACCACATCCACTGGTTCTCCCTTATCTATTATTATGTTAGTTACGTCCTCAAAACCCAGTAGGCTTGTTGAGCATGATGTCCCTTTCATAAATCCATGTTGACTGAGTCTAATCCCGTTTACATTTTCTAAGCGTCCTAGTCATAGAAATCATAGAATAGAAACCCTACAGTACAGAAAGAGGCCATTTGGCCCATCAAGTCTGCACCGACCACAATCCCACCCATATCCCTACATATTTACCCACTAATCCCTCTAACCTACGCATCTCAGGACACTAAGGGCAATTTTTAGCATGGCCAATCAACCTAACCCGCACATCTTTGGTCTGTGGGAGGAAACCGGAGCACCCGGAGGAAACCCACGCAGACACGAGGAGAATGTACAAACTCCACATAGACAGTGACCCAAGCCGGGAATCGAACCCAGGTCCCTGGAGCTGTGAAGCAGCAGTGCTAACCACTGTGCTACTGTGCCGCCCATAACCACTGTGCTACCGTGCCGCCCATAACCACTGTGCTACTGTGCCGCCCATAACCACTGTGCTACCGTGCCACCCATATCACTGTCATCAGTAGTCATCACTGTCAATGCAAGTAGTGTAGCCTGGAGGACCAGGTGTACAGAAAGGGGTATAATGGACTCGTGAGTGATCATGCCTCGTGACTTTATCCTCAAATGCCACATTCTTACAACTGAACTAATACCTCACTACCGTGCTCAATTCACCACGCCCCTTCACTCACCTACCAATGCATTACTGCAAAACGCAATCTATGGGCCCAATTTTACCAGCAGGTTGCACCCAATTTCAGGTGCGAAAACTTGGTAAAGTCAGACGTGAGGCGAGTAGCACGATCCACGCCTGCCTCCGTGCCGGTTCCCCCTTTACCAAGTCCAGAAGTGGGTGCGATTGGGACCGCACCCAAAATGGGCGCAACAGCAATTTAAATGTACTTGCATGCATTTAAATTGACTTAATGAGCATTGGGCTCCTCAAAATGTGATTCCGTGTCTGGACCACTCTGGTGGGGCCCTCCAATACAGCGCTGTGATCTCTTCCCACATTGTGGTCGTGTGCTGTGCCTTGCATGACCTGGCTCTGTAGAGAGGTGACCTAGTCCTATTATCACATCCTTTATAAAAGAATAAATAGGTCACCTGAGCTTTAGCGAACTTGCTCTTTGTGAGATTGACTACTGAGTCCGCTCGCTGACTGTAATTTCTGGACGAAGGCTTCCAGTTGCTCTGAGTGAGTTTCTCAGATGCCACTATAAACTTGGAGACTGTCGCGACACACAACACAGTTGGATAAGTCCACCATCGCCTGGTTTAGCAGTCTTTGAAAGGTGGCTGGGGCATTTCTGAGTCCAAGTGGCATGACTGGAAGAACCCACCTGTTTCAGGAAGAATGAGATTTCCTTTGCACAAGTGGTTAAGGCAGTATCCCTTGATAGTAGGGGGTTAAATGTAGGCCTCACTTACATCTCCCTCCAATTCATCCTCACTTTTCCTGTCATCTTCAGGTCTGTTGTTACTAGTCAGACCATTATCTGCTTGTGCCCTTCTCAGCTGTGATATTGTTTTATCTAATCCGGATGATCACCTTTATTACAGAGTATCCCCCTCTTGTATCATGTGATCTTTGTCACATTTCAGATAAGAGCAACCTATCCAAAATGTCTTAATGTGTAAGACAAGCAAATGAATGGAGACCCTCCAGGTCCACTCTGTTATTCTTAATGACTGATGTGTTACAGATCATGCACGGGGTCCGTGTTAGTGTGGCAACATGCACTTTCACATACATGTTAGAGTCTGCAGCTATGGATGGTAATGGTAGATAGTCCAACTTACTTTCCATGATATGGCTGACCAGGAAACTTTCGTGCTCTAACTGCCTGCCATGGCACGTATTGAAACAATTTGCAGGTCGATAATCAAGCTGTTTGGTGGTATTATGAACACACCTTCCTCGACTACCTAGCCTTGGTCTGAAAAACCAATCTAAAACTTCAGACTCGGAGGCAGAGACGCCATCAACTGTGTCACGAGACCTCCATGACCTAGTGCACATGAGGTCTAATAATTCAGAGGGTCAGTGTCACTATCTTGAGGATTGTAGTTGCTGGCTTGCATTCCCTCTCTGTGCAGTGTGTTAGTGCTCCCACATGAATCACCATTGAGCTGCTTCCAACATGATATTATTCACACCATAGCATTCTAAAGAGGGAATATCATGCCCTCACTGACATAAACTGAACCAGATGGTGAAAGAGTAATGTTCCGACAATGCTTTATCCTGTCAGCAGCTATGATTAACAAGCACCCAAACATTTTAACAACTCACTACTGATCAAAGCCCAATTCTGCCCATCTTAATATCCAAGCACTTAACACCGGTCTACTAATCATCAGCTGAAAATTAGCTTGTTTATATTTGTGAAAGCAGATGCTCCATTCTACCTGATGAGGTTGCAGGTCGTGAAGTCAATGGTGCTGATAGAACCGACACAATAGAGAGGATATTCTTACCTACCAATGTAGCCAGAGAATCACTTAAAATGGCATCTCTTCCTGCTCCAGCTCTGTTACCCCTATCTTTGGTCCCCTCCCGTTTCTCATCTGGATGCTGCCCCACGGTGACACCATCTGAAAGCACAGTGTTAGTTTTCACAAATAGCCCGTTCTATCCCACCACCACCACCTCTCTTGCCTCCTCCACTGCTGTTAAATTGTCAGATTACTTACTCAACATCCAGTACTGGATGAGCAGAAATTGTCTCCAAATATTTGGATGACTGAAGCCATTGATTTAGGTACCTGTTCCAAACTCCATTTCCTAGCTGCCAGCTTCATCCTTCTCCCTGGCAACAGCCTGAGACCAAACCAGTCTATTTGTAACACTGGTGTCA